>NW_023622825.1:0-4572 GCF_014905685.2 Nematolebias whitei | reverse complement strand
AATTGGACGTTAAGGTATTTTTTAAAAACACTGACACGCATGCCCTACTGTACAAAACGAGCTTGCACCCAAAACACACTTACCGGGGGTTGGTTAAATCACAGCTCCTACGATTTTTTCGTATTTGTACTCGACAAGAGGACTTTAAAGTGGCAGTAAAAACCTTATTTAAATCCTTGAAAAACAGAGGATATTCAAGACAATTTCTGAGACGGTGCTACAAAACCTTTCATGTACAAAAGCCCCTTGAAGAACCAAAAAATAAAATTCCCTTCATCACTACCTACTCCTTGACCAGCACAAGAATTAACAAAAAAATCAAGGACAACTTTATCTCGATCATCCTAGACCCTGGGATATTGCCAGACACGAAGGTAGTTTCAGCCTATAGGAGGAATCCTAATTTAAAGGACTATCTGGTGAAAGCACGGTTGACAACTCCCTCATCTTTAAGCAAAAAACGAACCTTGTTGTCAGGCAGCTTTTGTGGTGTACACTTTGTGAAAAACAGACAGAGTAAATTCCTTTTTCCAATAAAACAGAGATTCACTGAACACTCTAGAAATTGTGTCTATCTGATTTTTTGCTCCAAATGTGGCATTCAATATGTGGGAGAAACAAAACCCTCTATTTCAGTCAGGATGGCAAACCATAGGTCCAATATTAAAAGGAGAAAGGAGTCCACTCCGTTGATTAATCATTTTAATTCACATGGCCTTCAATGGTTTAGAGTGGCTGGCCTTGAAGGAAATTCTTACTGGGCAGATTGGGAGAGAAAAAAGGTGGAAAGAAAGTGGATTTCTTTATTGGGTACAAAAAAACCCCCATGGTTTGAACTTGTAATCTATAGGATCATGTTTTTACGATTTTAATTGAAACCTTGCTTTTAAATAGGATTTTTAAGTCATTTGGGACTCTTCGATCATGATTTTTAAATAAATTGTTCTTTCCTTTTCTCTTTTCCTTTTTTTCCCCTTTTTTTCTTTTGATAAAGCCAGACGTTAATGGCACCGGTAAAAGCCACATAGACATTAATGGGCTTTTTTGCCGGAGGTGTGGCTTGTGGATTGTTTTAACTAAGACATGGCCTGAATTTAACCTCAGACCTTAACCATTCACAAGATTTATTTTTCTTCTCCTTAAAGCCTTACATTTTGCAGTAAAAATGACAAACCCTAAAGACTGATAACAGCCTACATATTGTGCAAGTTGAAACAACCAATGAAAAGCCACAGTAGGACCAAGGGGCATGTCTGTGGGCGGGGTCTACTAGGTATAAATAGGAGGCATGGCAGAACATAAATCAGTGCTCCATGAGACGTCAGTACAGCAACATCTATCTGCCTTGTTTTACATTTGTGTGCCTTTTGCCTGAGGAAGGCTCAGAGAGCCGAAACGTCGCGACGGCACACTTTTTATGTTTTATTTCTTGTCTTTTAAAATGAAAAACTCCTAAAAAAACATTTTTTTAGAAAAAATTTTTTTGAAAAAGGATTTTATTATTTTTTTAAAAATAAGACTTTTTATAGTGATTTGTAGTAAATACTTACATCTCCTGACTCCTATCTTATGGGGGATTTGCATCATAATACAGACTGGACCACAGTCTATTATGGGAGACGTAAAAAACGTCACCCACAGACTTCTCGACAAAATGATGGGCCTTGGAGACGGAGGATGGACCGTGCACCCACCTTCCCTCATGAGGGGAGGATTCAGTCACACAAACCTAACTGGCCTGTGCCTCCTCCGGACTTTTTGGTCCCATACACGAGTCCTAGATTTCATAAAGACTTTCACCAAACAAGAGATTTTGATAATCCTCCAGAAATGGACTTTGATTATGAAAAATCCTGCAATTACAAAATGCAACAAGGGGAAAGACAGAATACATGGTACCCCAGTAATAGAAATTATAAGAAATCACAACCAAACCATAAAACTAAGAGGAGAATAAACTGGAGGGCCCACCGTGACAGGAATCACTCTCCCTCACGCCGTGATTTTGAGTACTTAGTTTCCCCCTAACGTTCTTATGCGGATGTGACATACAGGGGTAGACAAAGAGAATCAACACGAACCGGGAGGGTTCAAGAACCCTTTTCTCAGCATCAGGACAGGTTACAACAGTCATGTGGTGAGCCTCGACGGAAACCAGTGGAACCTGAAACAGGGATCAGGGTACGCAAAATGCATAAAATGATAAGATTGGTGCATCACCTGCAAAATGTTACGCCAAAAGATGGCAAGCCTCAACCTAAGATGATCGTACGCATGGTCAAAAACTTAACCATGATGATAAAACCTGCTGTACCTTCAACAGAAACCCTGGATCTTATCATGGGAAATGCAGAAAATTGGGGTTACACTACTCTTTTGATCTTGACGAAGCACTACTCGAAACAAATTGAAGAACTGTCAAAAGATCTATCCCTTGAGTTTATCGAAGACTGGGAAGATATCTTCCAGATAGCTCTACAGAGGGCCCTTAGAGATCTTCCGCATATAACTCAAGATGCCATTGACCATGCGGAGGCCCTTTTGGCCTCCTGCATGATCTCGGCACAAGACAACGGAGATCTTATAGTTCTGAGTGAACTGACGAGTCCAAAGGGGCAGATCAGGATAACTCGTAATCTGCAACCAGTCAATCATGGGGTGCCTGAACGTAGAGACCAGGTGATAACGGTCCAGATCCATCGGGATGCGGACCGCGATGATGACGAAAATAATTTTTTTGACAAAAACTCAAAAGACTTACCTGATGGGGCCCGACCAGGTGCCCAGCACGACGGTTCACCTAAAACTAAAAGGACTGAGAGGCTAAGGAATGGAGGGGGCTGTGTGGTACACGATGATAATGAGTTGTGGCCCTTATGTGATGAAGACTACTTACCTGAGAGAGTCCGAAGAGTTTCCCGATGTAGAGGGTCTGTTAATAAAACTGGCAACTTACCTGAGGAGGTCCAGCTAGTAACTGGACAGGAAGATGGTGAGACAGGGGCCTTGGTTCCAGAGAAAAGTCTGTTGGACGTTGATGGGGGAGTGAGAAGGGACCACACACCTCTTTTATTCTCTGACAAAGACCAGTCGAGGACACCAGAAAAAAGAGTTTGCGTACCGGCTACGCTGGATTTAATGGATGACGACACATGGTCCTCACCTGGGTCCAATGATATCAACCAGGAGAAACGAACCTCTTCTCCTAAAGAGATTTTCAAAATTAGAAAACATATTACAACTGATAGAAAGATGATTGATTGGACGTTGCACGTCGAGAAAAAATGGCTCCTTTTTGGCGACTCTAATTTGTCTCGGATCCATGGGTCTTACATTCGGGACCTTCAAATAGACAGTTACCCAGGTGCAAATTTAAGACATGCCGAGGCATTGATGAAAAAGGCAACTTCTAGCTGCACTGTTGAAAAGATTATTCTATCTTTTGGCCTGAATAACAGGGGCCAAAACGCAGAAGAAACTGCTATTAAACAACTGCTGGCGGCTTTTAGGGCGGCCAAGAAATATTTTCCTTTTGCAGAAGTTTGGATACCGCTCATCAACTACTCAAGGGCCTTGATCCAAACGGAAATTGAAACTTTACAGACCATCAATACCTATATAAGTAGGAAATTACCCTTTATTCCCAAACTGGACAAGACCAAGTTTGAAACGGAGAAAGACAATATTCACTGGACGAGTAATACGGCCATTGCCATGTTTGAACACTGGATCTCGTATTTAAACTTGACTCCCCCCTAAGCCTAGTTCAGGAGGGGATGATGGGATTTAATCCCCCACTCTCACAGAACGTGGTCAATTTGGCGGAGGGTTTTCAGTTGACAGGGGCTCAGTACAGTCTGTTGAATAGGGGACTGACCTTTGTCCCTGTTTTGGACACGCATAAAAATCAGAAAATCCAGTTACAATTAGATCTTCAACAATTTCATAGAAATGTCATGTTGGCTGCCTACTTTGAAGGTTCAGTCTGGAAAAGGCTTCCCTTTCTGGGAAAATCAGATTGGATCCCAAAACTTGAATACTTACCGCCTCAGATTAAGAGGTTGATTTCTAGGGACAATGAGGTCATGAAAACTAGCTTCAAAATACTCAAGAAACCTCCTAATCTCTCGGTCGAGGAAGTTAAAGCTTTAAGAGACTTGATGCACAATTCCAACATCGTGATTAAACCAGCGGACAAGGGGAGTGCCGTAGTAATTCTGTCGAGAGATCAATATATCCAAGAGGCTCATAGACAATTGCATGATCAAAGTTATTATAGGAAATTGGAGGAACCCATTTATATGACGACGAGATCAATAGTCCGTGGTATTCTCGACCGACTATATGAACATAAATACATAAATAAAAAACAACGACAGTTCCTGATAGGAGACGGTCAAGTTAAGCTTAGGAGGTTCTACATTCTACCCAAAATCCATAAGGAGCCAGAGAAATGGACAGTGCCCTTTCAGATTCCTCCTGGACGACCTATCGTCTCGGATTGTGGTAGTGAGACCTACCACACCGCTACCTATATTGACTTCTATCTCAATCCTCTTTCAGTGAAACATT
>NW_023622824.1:2291-4572 GCF_014905685.2 Nematolebias whitei | reverse complement strand
CCCCCCCCCTCAAGGACGCCCCCAGGCGTCCCCAAAAAACCCCCCTCCCGAAGGACTTGGGCAGGTGGAGGGCACTGCAAGGGTGGAGGGCCCGAGGAAACACAAGGGAAGAAAACCAAGACCTGACAAAAACTAAGGCAAAGCACAAGCAGGAAAACACAAAAGATCTGAACGGTCAAGAGACCGTCCCTAGAGTCAGTGTTCCGGTGGGGCGGCCGTCCATCAAGCCGGGCCAGGTCAGGGGGGCGGCCGGGAGGCCATCCATCATGGGAACCACGTTCCGGTGGGCGGCCGGGAGGCCGTCCATCACGGGAACCACGTTCCGGGGGGCGACCGGGAGGCCGTCCATCACGGGAACCACGTTCCGGGGGGCGACCGGGAGGCCGTCCAACACATAGGACCTTGGAGTCCGGCCCCTCTGGAGACTTGGAGAAGGCCGGCCCCTCTGGAGACTTGGAGAGCGCCGCTGCTGTCATGGAGGCCACGGGAGTTGCTGCTGCAGTCATGGAGACCTGGAGTTCTGCAGCAGACGGTGAAGAGACCTGGAGCTCTGTAACAGATGGCGAAGAGACCTGGAGCTCTGCAGCAGACGGCGAAGAGACCTGGAGCTCTGCAGCAGACGGCGAAGAGACCTGTGGCTCTGCAGCAGACGGCGAAGAGACCTGTGGCTCTGCAGCAGACGACGTAGAGACCTGTGGCTCTGCAGCAGATGACGGAGAGACCTTTGGCTCTGCAGCAGACAATGGAGAGACCTTTGGCTTTGCCGCAGACGACGGAGAGACCTGTGGCTCTGCAGCAGATGACGGAGAGACCTTTGGCTTTGCCGCAGACGATGGAGAGACCTTGGGTGTGGCGAAGGTGATGGGTGCAGGGTGAATTATGGGTTCAGAATGAGTATTAGTGACCCTGGGTGTGCTGAGAGTCCTAATTTCTATTAATAACTGATTATACTCTGGGAGCAAAATAAGACCATGCCATGAAACTAAAAACTTCTCCATAAGGGAAAATATGACTTCTGAACAGTCCGGGTTATGTTTAGCATTAGTAAATGAATCAAGTAAAGTCTGGTTTATAAATGCAAGATCCTGGGGTGAATATGTGACTGACGGGCAAGTGTCTTTAAGTGAGGGTGTGGTGTCAGGTGTTGCCCCCACCGGAAACCTGGGAGGTGGGGCGGCGGAACACGCCCCCACAGAGTCACTGGGAGTATGCACCGGAGGTACGGTCAGGCCGGGTTGGACAGCCGCGGCGCGGTGTGACGGTGAGAGGCCGGACTCCGCCCCCACCAGGAACCTGGAGGGTGAGGCCATGGAATCCGCCCCTGTGACGTCAAGTGGACCGGACTCGCCGAACCGAACAGGAGTAGACCGGAGCTCCCGCGGAACGTCAGACCTCGCCCCCACCGGAAACCTGAGAGGTGAGGCGGTGGACTCGACTCCCACAGAAACTCCAGAACCAACTCTAAAATTCTGCTCAGTCAACGAGACCGGGTCGGTCGCCGCGGACTGCCCCCGGGACCGCTTTCTACCTCCCCGGCGATGGCGGGAGAGTCGGGGGACAGGAACAAAACAGAACTCCTCCTCGATTTCTTCGTCCTCCCCCGATGTCCATCCCGAGTAGCCGGGTGAGGCGGACTCAGAAACAAGGGTCTGGTGGCTTCCCCGGTGCCGAGCCCTGTCTTCCTCGAGGACCAGGAGTGGTGAAGACAGGATTTCCACCTCCTGGTCATAACGTCCTTGTGGGCAGACGGGCCTAGTCCAGAACCCGCTGCACCGGATTGTGGACTTGCTCATCTCAGGAGGCTCGGAGGAAAAAAAGTAAAAGGTAAGCTGCCGAGAGAACCCTGCCTGCTGGGTTCTGATATGTGGTCGCGTCGTAATGTCAGGATTTGGTGGTCAGGTACGAACCCAGTGTGCAGACAGGACTCAACTCGGCAGATTACAAAACTAAATATTTTAATGATGAGTACAGTTACAAAATAACACGCTGACGGGGCAGCAAAACTTACATGAACTAGAAGACTCAGGGGGAAACTCAAAAAGGACTCAGGAAGCTCAGGGAAGACTCAGGAGACGCAGGAGAACACTGAAGACCCAATGAGTACGACGCGACGAGGAACAAGACAGAACAAACGGCTTATATACAAGGACAAGACGAGACGTGATTACCAACAGCTGTGACGAGACAAGGGTGGCACCAATTAAACTAAAGAGAAAACACTAGGGAACACAGACACAAAACCGGGCCACCAAATGGTACCATCCTTACAGTACCCCCCCCC
>NW_023622824.1:0-2281 GCF_014905685.2 Nematolebias whitei | reverse complement strand
CCCCCCCCCTCAAGGACGCCCCCAGGCGTCCCCAAAAAACCCCCCTCCCGAAGGACTTGGGCAGGTGGAGGGCACTGCAAGGGTGGAGGGCCCGAGGAAACACAAGGGAAGAAAACCAAGACCTGACAAAAACTAAGGCAAAGCACAAGCAGGAAAACACAAAAGATCTGAACGGTCAAGAGACCGTCCCTAGAGTCAGTGTTCCGGTGGGGCGGCCGTCCATCAAGCCGGGCCAGGTCAGGGGGGCGGCCGGGAGGCCATCCATCATGGGAACCACGTTCCGGTGGGCGGCCGGGAGGCCGTCCATCACGGGAACCACGTTCCGGGGGGCGACCGGGAGGCCGTCCATCACGGGAACCACGTTCCGGGGGGCGACCGGGAGGCCGTCCAACACATAGGACCTTGGAGTCCGGCCCCTCTGGAGACTTGGAGAAGGCCGGCCCCTCTGGAGACTTGGAGAGCGCCGCTGCTGTCATGGAGGCCACGGGAGTTGCTGCTGCAGTCATGGAGACCTGGAGTTCTGCAGCAGACGGTGAAGAGACCTGGAGCTCTGTAACAGATGGCGAAGAGACCTGGAGCTCTGCAGCAGACGGCGAAGAGACCTGGAGCTCTGCAGCAGACGGCGAAGAGACCTGTGGCTCTGCAGCAGACGGCGAAGAGACCTGTGGCTCTGCAGCAGACGACGTAGAGACCTGTGGCTCTGCAGCAGATGACGGAGAGACCTTTGGCTCTGCAGCAGACAATGGAGAGACCTTTGGCTTTGCCGCAGACGACGGAGAGACCTGTGGCTCTGCAGCAGATGACGGAGAGACCTTTGGCTTTGCCGCAGACGATGGAGAGACCTTGGGTGTGGCGAAGGTGATGGGTGCAGGGTGAATTATGGGTTCAGAATGAGTATTAGTGACCCTGGGTGTGCTGAGAGTCCTAATTTCTATTAATAACTGATTATACTCTGGGAGCAAAATAAGACCATGCCATGAAACTAAAAACTTCTCCATAAGGGAAAATATGACTTCTGAACAGTCCGGGTTATGTTTAGCATTAGTAAATGAATCAAGTAAAGTCTGGTTTATAAATGCAAGATCCTGGGGTGAATATGTGACTGACGGGCAAGTGTCTTTAAGTGAGGGTGTGGTGTCAGGTGTTGCCCCCACCGGAAACCTGGGAGGTGGGGCGGCGGAACACGCCCCCACAGAGTCACTGGGAGTATGCACCGGAGGTACGGTCAGGCCGGGTTGGACAGCCGCGGCGCGGTGTGACGGTGAGAGGCCGGACTCCGCCCCCACCAGGAACCTGGAGGGTGAGGCCATGGAATCCGCCCCTGTGACGTCAAGTGGACCGGACTCGCCGAACCGAACAGGAGTAGACCGGAGCTCCCGCGGAACGTCAGACCTCGCCCCCACCGGAAACCTGAGAGGTGAGGCGGTGGACTCGACTCCCACAGAAACTCCAGAACCAACTCTAAAATTCTGCTCAGTCAACGAGACCGGGTCGGTCGCCGCGGACTGCCCCCGGGACCGCTTTCTACCTCCCCGGCGATGGCGGGAGAGTCGGGGGACAGGAACAAAACAGAACTCCTCCTCGATTTCTTCGTCCTCCCCCGATGTCCATCCCGAGTAGCCGGGTGAGGCGGACTCAGAAACAAGGGTCTGGTGGCTTCCCCGGTGCCGAGCCCTGTCTTCCTCGAGGACCAGGAGTGGTGAAGACAGGATTTCCACCTCCTGGTCATAACGTCCTTGTGGGCAGACGGGCCTAGTCCAGAACCCGCTGCACCGGATTGTGGACTTGCTCATCTCAGGAGGCTCGGAGGAAAAAAAGTAAAAGGTAAGCTGCCGAGAGAACCCTGCCTGCTGGGTTCTGATATGTGGTCGCGTCGTAATGTCAGGATTTGGTGGTCAGGTACGAACCCAGTGTGCAGACAGGACTCAACTCGGCAGATTACAAAACTAAATATTTTAATGATGAGTACAGTTACAAAATAACACGCTGACGGGGCAGCAAAACTTACATGAACTAGAAGACTCAGGGGGAAACTCAAAAAGGACTCAGGAAGCTCAGGGAAGACTCAGGAGACGCAGGAGAACACTGAAGACCCAATGAGTACGACGCGACGAGGAACAAGACAGAACAAACGGCTTATATACAAGGACAAGACGAGACGTGATTACCAACAGCTGTGACGAGACAAGGGTGGCACCAATTAAACTAAAGAGAAAACACTAGGGAACACAGACACAAAACCGGGCCACCAAATGGTACCATCCTTACAGTACCCCCCCCC
>NW_023622823.1:0-4572 GCF_014905685.2 Nematolebias whitei | reverse complement strand
TATATATATATATATATATATATATATATATATATACATATGTGTATATATATGTATATATATATATATATATATATATATGTGTGTATATATGTATACATATATATATATATACATATATATACACACATATATATATACATATATATATATATGTGTGTGAATAAAATAGTTGCCAGCTCTGATTCTCTCTGCTACTGCCAATGTGACAATGCGAGAAAACTAAACAAAAACAAACAAAATAACCTATTTCATGCAAGCAGCTGATGTGATGGTGAACAGGAAGAGGAAAACTGCAACAAAAAAAGCTTTGGGACGAGCTACAAGAAGTGATGATGCAGAGGGAAGGAGAGAGGAGGTTACAGGTATGCCTGCTGGGACTAACACATGGGGATTTAAACAGGCTGTAGCTGCTGGAGAGAGAGAGAGGCCCGCGGAGTAAAGGCGATGACCTGCCCCCCCTCTGAAGCTCAGGCTTGTGCAATTTAGCAGCTGAGGGGATACATCCAATTAGTGTCATGGCCTTATGTTGTGGATTTTTATGAGCTGAGGTCAGCAGGGACAGCTGTGGTCCAAACTAGGACCAGTTGTCTCCACTGTCATTAAAACGGGGGCCTCAGACAGAGTGAGAGGATGGACTTGAGCAGACAGACGATTACACACATGAAGCACAATGCGAGGACACACAGGTCTTGGCCCGTAACAGGCTGCACGGTCTAGCTTATTGAATGGACAGAGTTATTTGAGGTGAAATATTTGTGTGAAATGCAGTCAAGTGTCATGCCGAATTGGGTAATACAGTATATATAGTGTGAACTTTAGCTTATCCACATGACAAAAAGCCCCCTTGAGGTGCAGAGGTAGCACCTTGTTTTGACCCTGTTCCAGAATCAGTGACGTGAGGATCCCTGTAAAAAGATGGAGTACAATTCTGAGGTGTGTTCGCCGCTCGTATGTCGAGACGGATTTTGAGCCTGCCGAGGTTTACCAACACATAACCTTGTACAGTAAAATACAACCGGCCTAACAGACAGTTCTACAAAGCTGAGTGCAGAAACAGGTTTGAAGGCAAAAAAAAAAAAAATGAAACAAACAAAAAATAATAATAATAAAACATCGTTTAAATTTCTTCATATCAGCTCATTTTAAATAGCACGCATGGCGTGTCAAGTTAAAACAGTATTTCTTTCATAACTACCACAGGTTTGTGATAAAAAATAGTTTTTCAAGCATACCTTTATACAATATTTAACACGCATACACATACTCTCTCTCACACACACACATATATTTACACTCCTTTTGTTGGATAATTCTAACATCTGTCCTCTTGTTTTAAATGAGTGTATTTGTTCTGAGGAGGTTTCTGATAAGCCAAACAATAATCGAGTAATTTCACATTATACAGCCCCACATACTGTACCTTCTTGAAACACACACATTCACACACCTGGACAGATCCCTTCTTTTGTTTAAGCAGACATTTGCATAGCGTTACAAAGATATTCTGAGCAGCAACAGTGAATGCTGACAGGTATTTTTTCCTAGATTATCCTTCCTATTGGCATAGAGCCACAGGAAAGTGAATAGTAATTGGAGCTCTATCCCCTCATTCACAAATCTGCACACACACACCACATAAAATGACAACCCTGGTCTATTAACATGAGGATTTTTGTACAGCTCCTAAAATTATACCTACTTTTGTTCATATTTACATATGTATACACCTTTTAAATATAGATAAAATATCTAAGACAACAGTCCAATAGGTTACAGTAACAATAAGCACCATTATGGCAACACTGGCAAGCTTCTCACTACACGTGATAGGAGAAAGCAAGGTTGGGATAAGCTGAGCTGGCTGCACTAAGCTGGGTCAGCTGCTTAGTAATACAGAGGAGTCCGTCTTTGGCCATTGTGCTTCTGTTCTCCAAAGCTGCAAACAAAATTAAGAGGGTGTTTTTAGTACATTAAAGTGAAACAAAGATGTAAAATAAATATGAAAAAATGACTTATGGATCTGCTGAAGTTGTTGAATCTCACCTCAGCTAGCCTGTCGGCCACTGCTGCTCTCAGCTGCCTCTAACTCCAAGTCTTGGAGCTCCATGGCCTCCACCTTGAAGTCTCTGGTCTCTGTGTGAGTGTAGACTGGTACATGTGGGTCCTGAAAGGTTGCCTCAGGCTCCTCTGGCCCTGTTGGGCAGTAACTGTCTGCCGCAGTGTATTCTGGGAATGAGGAAGCTGGACTTTGGGTGGAGAAGGAGGCTGGGTGGACAGCAACAGTGACTGAGGCAGACGCTGTTACTGTGGTGATGGGTTGACAGAACGGGGTGTTGCTCGTGTGCTGGTGTGGGAGATGATGCTGAGGCTGTGGGTTGTGGGAAGAGTGGCCTCTGTGGCCGGCTGAGTGTTCTCTGGGGCCTTGTGAGCCATGATGGCCCCCGGCCTCAGTAAATGTTTCAAAAGCGTCCGTGCGCAGTCGAGCAGGGGGTGGGACCTGACGGTGAAGCTGGCTCCTGAGGTTCCTGCTGCTGTTTCGCTGAGTCGTTCCATGCTGAAGCCCAGAATCACAACCCTGAGAGGGATAAGACTGCAGAAAAAGATGCTTATAAGAAAAAATTACTATCTTCAATTAAAAAAATAAGACATGCAAATAAAATGGACGTATTTCCTTACTGAAGACACAGTATAGGCTGGGGGATTAGGCTGTCTGGGTGATCGCCTGTGCCATGATCCCTCTCTTCTTTCCTCCTCCATCTGGGCAGCTCTGCCCCTGCTGGTGTGGAGATGGTACTGCTGCTCCTCTGATTGAGTTTGCCCTCTTTGGGAGTGCAGGTTGTAATTCTGCACCTCCTGGCTAATTCCAGAGGCATTGGTGTTTGAGCTGTACTCTGAGTCTGAGGAGTCTGTAGCTGCACCAGAGGTGGTAGAGGCACCTGCAGTTTGGTGAGGATGAACTGAGAAGTGGACCACTCGAGGAGGAGCCTCTGGAGATGGAGTGGGTAACCGACTATGGCCATCAGCTGGTGATACCTTAGCAATGAAAGAAGAAAAATAGGATATAAAAAACATCTCATTCCAAGCTGAATAATATTTCCTTATCATGCTGTCGTTGTTTACCTCTGGATAGGGTCCAAAGTATGAAAGTAATACTGGGAGAAGGACCAATCCATTCAGTACTCCAAGGACTGTTAGAAAAGCTAACACTGCAAAGAAATACCTGCAATACAACCCACAAACACAAAACAGGTTAAAAGGTGACATAAAGTGGAATATACAATCAGTGATTAAATGCTGAGAAGTCAACATGCATTTTCTTTAGCTTTACTCCATGACATAAAGAAGCACAGACTAAAAATACAAGAAAAAAAACAAACAAATGGAGAAAATACTCGACGCAGAAAAATGAAAATGCTTCTCAGACCAACACAAACAGACATGAAGAAACAAGGAAAATACCTGCGCAGGCCGCAGATGTTTATACTTAGGGAGACATGTGCAAGATCAACCGTTACACATGCCCAGAATAATACTTCCACAAAGACAACCAGCCACTCCCCAAACAAACGTACACAGAGAAGCCCCCCCACAGACAGACAGGCAAGGTGTGCACTGTGGTTTTGAGGAGCAGAACAGAAAGGTACCTTTTCTGTGTGTGTCTAAGTCCAGCCAAAGAGGGTTAGTCTTAAAGAAGCCAAAGATGGAAAAAAGAGAGGAAGCATAATTAGCCAGAGTTGGTTAATTCAAAGGCGCAAGAAGAAAGGGAGGTGGGGGAGAAGAAGGGGTTGGGGGGTATCGGGGGCAAGGGCACTCTCTTGGGTGTGTGGCGTATAAGCAAACATGGGGAAAACAAAGCGGAGAGGAATGTGAAGGGAGGGTGTAAAGGAGGTTGATGGGGGGACTTTGGGGGGTAATGGGGGGTAATGGGGAAGGTGGTTCGAGGGGGGCAAGAGGACAGGGGCCTCTCTCTTCTCTCTGGCTCAAAAAGAGAGAGAGAGGCAAACAAATGAAGTGAAGGGTATAGAATTTAAACAATTTAGTCTAGGAAGAAGAGAAGGGGTCCCTCAGAGTACCACCCCTCCCTGGCCTCTTCTCCTTCACTCTTTTATTTCTCTCTCTATCTCCTCACCCTTGCTTTTCTCTCCTCTTCCTTCCAGCTAAGCTCCTGTGAAATTCCCGGCCACTTCACAATCCTCTCCATCTAATTAAATCTCCAACATATCAGGTAAGACTCCACAATATTCACTCTTAAATCTCTTCGTCTCTGGAGTTCAGCCCCCCCAGCCTCCATCAAGACTCATCTAGGATGAGTCACCCAGTTTTAACTTTGTAGTTTCTTAGTGCTAGTAGGTGGAAATTTAGATTTGTTGTCCTGATGAGCTACACAGGAGAATAGTAACATTTTTTTTCCTAAAATGAAACACACTGTTCATTCAAAAGTAGTGAGTATACTTACAAAACACTGAAACAGATGGTGTGAAAATGGTGTGAAAATTGAATTGCATCCATTTTAGGGAAAAAAAAAAATATATATATATATATATATATATATATATATATATATATATA
>NW_023622822.1:0-4572 GCF_014905685.2 Nematolebias whitei | reverse complement strand
AAATGACGTCTCACGTTTGCATTTCCTTAAAATTCAATGCACGTTTTATTCAGTCCAGAAAAATGAGGAATCCGTGTTAATTGATGAATATATCTGAGCATCTGTTCATCTACATTATAAAACCACACATGTATTTATCAAAAAAATCCTCTGGTCTCTAGTCAATGGCCCAGCTGTAAAAAAAAAGTTATTTCATAGAAAACAATGTTAATAATTAAATCTATAATTGCAATTGCACCATCTAGTGGCGTTATTTCATCATGATCAGCCCCTAAAATTTGCAAAGACACTCACACAAAATATTCATTAAATAAACAAATCATCAAGTAATCATTAAAAGGTAATATTTGGGTAAGTACCATGCATAAGTATCTTGTTCAACCATGTTCATTTTAAGGAAAAAATCATCATAACACTCCATAATACTGTTAATAAACTGTAAACGTTAATATTAAACCCATCCCATAATTAGTTAGTCCATCAATTATCTCATCCCTCTAAGTAGTTGGAGAAGACCTGTCACCCAATTAATGCTGAGCTCAAAAATCAAATTAACCATAATTCTAAAGTACACATCTGTACTTAATTGTTAAAATTTACCCAGAACGTTGCTTCACATAAAATCACATCATTAATTGATTAGCATTGAAAACACAACCTATAAATATTTGTAATGTCAAAACAGTGTTCTATAATCATTTCAGTACACGTAAAAATCCCAAACCTCTAGTCTATCAATAACCATTTATTAACTCATAGCTTAATAAAATCAGTAAGTTCACAGTGTCAAAGTGTTTGATTGGCTGAAGATATATTTTAAAAACGCTCCTCATCTATATGTTTAAAAGTAAAATCAGAAAATAGAAAACCCTTCACTGTGCTGGTAATGTTAATTAGATGTTAATAATGATAAATGATGTCTATTTGATGTTACTTAAACTGTCTGCCAGATCAGTATGAATCTGAAAGAACCCTCATTCATGACAACTGATAACACCCTCATTTGATGCGTGATTTTCTCAGCCCAGGGAGTAGAACCGGTGACTTTTTCCTCCCTGGCACTCCACTCCATTCCCCCTCATCAGGGGCATTTCCTCGGACATCTGTCCGACATCCATCATTCAAACCCCTGTCATTGGACTCTTAACCCCTCTGTCAGCGACTCATTTGAAGCTACATTATCAGGTAAAAAGAACAAACATCCTTCTCCCACAAATATCACAAAACTCTATCAGTCAATCTATCTAAATTTCTATAGTTTTCATTATCAATATATAATTATCAATGATCATTTATTCTGGGTAAGTCAGTGGTTCATATTGCAGGTTCATACTCATCTGACACTTCTCTGGGAACGTTTATCACAAACTCACACAGGTGACCCCTGCGTTCACCTTTCCTGGATCTTTTTCATCTTAGGTAACCTGAAACAGGGACATCCATCCATCCATTATATTTACCCGCTTATTCCATTTTGGGTCACAGGGGTCGCCGGTGCCCATGTCCAGCAATCACTGTGCGAGGGGCGGGGTACACCCTGGACGGGTCGCAAGTCCATCACAGGGCCACATAGAGACAAACGACACAAACAACCATTCACTCTCTCACTCACACCTAGGGACAATTTAGAGTTACCAATCAGCCTAACATGCATGTTTTTGGTCTGTGGGAGGAAACCGGAGTACCCGGAGAAAACGCACGCATGCACGGAGAGAACATGCAAACTCCACCCAGAAAGGCCCCTGGACCGGGGTTTGAACCAGGGTCCTGCTCGCTGAGAGGCAGCAGCTCTACCAGTTGCGCCACCGTGCTGCCGTAATAACGGACAAAAACAGCACAAACACCCTGCTCACAACCAGCCAGACAGAGTCCATCTTTCTACCCATCATCCTATTCCTGTCAAGTTTTTCTGAATTGAGTCATCACATTTAGCATTTTATCACCAACACTTACGATTTTTCTTCATGCACCCAATTTCGCAAGTCATTATAAGTGTTATACAACATCATTCTAAAATGGTATGTCTTAAATCATGTTATTAGTTGTTAGAATTCACTATTATATATTTTCTGTTAGTATCTGTTAAAGAATAAAAAAAAAAAAAGTAAAATAGTGTATTCCAACTCTGTTAGCACTTGTAAAAATCGTACTTGAGATAAAAACATATATGGATTTGGTTTCTTCTTGTAACTCTGTCAATGAACATTTTAAGTGATTTAGAAGTCAAATATCTAACAAAGTTTTTGCTCCTTATATTATATACAATATTCTAGTCTAATTCATCATCCAAAACAACCTCTATAATTTAGCTCATCTCATTATAGAAAAATCAATTCTTTACTTAAAATCATGAATTGTGTCTTTCCTGATTATCAATATTTACTTGTATTCAGTCATACACAACACTGATACCTCACTGGTTGTCCCATCTGTCCAGTTTACAGTTTTAGGTCCTTAATTCTCCTTATGGCATCTCCTGTAGAGAGAAAAATGGGGGGTGGGGGGTACACTATCCATCCCTGCTGAAGCAATTTATAGTTAACAATTCTAAAAAGCATTCACACTAGTTATTTTAGTTTGGCACTGCTCCAGAGACCTGTGAAGGGTTAATGTTGTTTTAGATATACAAATCGCATCAATTAAATAATCCTCAAACATAATCTTTGGCACCGCTGAAATGAAAATTTCTTTTGAAAACATAAAATTACAAATTTTAATCTACATTTTATTTTAAATTAAACATTAAGACTATATCTGAAACTGTAGGGCACTTGCTGTGTGATAATTCCAGCTCTCATCATGACTCTTTCAATAAAAACATCCATAATTTTAAGGTGGATCCATTTATCTGTCAATTAATCTGTGTTTGTGTGTGTGTATGTATATATATATGTATATATTTGTGTGTGTGTATGGGTGTGTGTGTGTGTGTGCACGTGTGTGTTTGAACGTAATGTCTATCTAACCAGGCAAATACCTTTGTAGGTCACCAGACGTCCTCAGCAAAGGAGGCCTATCTTTGCTAAGGAGGCCCCGCGCCTCAAAACCTAACATGCATGTCCAAAAAAGTTCAATCTGGTCCTCTGGACATTCAAAAAAAAAACAAAGCAAAGCAAAAAAGTCTAGAAACATTTCGTCTCTCATCCAAGAGACTTCCTCAGTCTGAGGTGCTGTTTTCAGCTCAGTCTCTTAAATAGCACCTTCTCAGAGTGGATCAACCAGTTTGCTGCTGACAACCAAAACCAGCTGATCACATGCTCAAGAAGGACCATCAGCCTAACAATGGATCATTAGCACACTGATGGATGTTTACTATTCACAGAGGGCTGAGTGATACTAGCAATCACAGTATTGTGTAAGGATGGTACCATTTGGTGGCTCGGTTTGTGTCTGTGTTTCCCTAGTGTTTTCTCTTTAGCTTAATTGGTGCCACCCTTGTCTCGTCACAGCTGTTTGTAATCACGTCTCGTCTTGTCCCTGTATATAAGCCGTCTGTTTAGTCTTGTTCCCGGTCGCGTCGTATTCGTTGGTTATCCTGTGTTCTCCTGTGTCTCCTGAGTCTTCCCTGAGCTTCCTGAGTTTTCCCCTGAGCCTTCTGTTTCATGTAAGTTTTGCTGCCACGTCAGCTGGTTATTTTTGTTCTTTATTCATCATTAAAATATTTATTTTTGTAATCTGCCAAGTTGAGTCCTGTCTGCACTACTGGGTTCGTTCCTGACCACCAAATCCTGACATTACGACGCGACCACATATCAGAACCCAGCGGGCAGGATTCTCTCGGCAACTTACCTTTTTTCTTTTTCTCTTCCGAGCCTCTTGAGATGAGCAAGCCCACAATCCGGTGCGGCGGGTTCTGCACCAGGCCCGTCCGCACACAAGGACGTTATGACCAGGAGGTGGAAATCCTGTCTTCACCACTACTGGTCCTCGAGGAAAACAGGGCTCGGCACCGGGTAAGCCACCAGTCCCCTGTTTCTGAGTCTGCCTCGCCCGGTTATTCGGGGTGGACGTCGGGGGAGGACGTCGGGGGAGGACGAAGAAATCGAGGATGAGTTCTGTTTTGTTCCTGTCCCCCGACTCTCCCGTCGTCGCCGGGGAGGTAGAAAGCGGTCCCAGGGGCAGTCCACGGCGTCCGGGCCGATCTCGTCGGCTGAGCAGATTTTTAGAGTTGGTTCTGGTGTTTCTGTGGGAGCCGGGTCCGCCGCCTCACCTCTCAGGTTTCCGGTGGGGGCGAGATCCGACGTCCCGCGGGAGCTCCGGTTCACTCCTGTTCGGTTCGGCAAGTCCGGTCCACTTGACGTCACAGGGGCGGATTCTGTCGCCTCACCTTCCAGGTTCCTGGTGGGGGCGGAGTCCGGCCTCTCACCATCACACCGCGCCGCGGCTGTCCAATCCAGCCTGACCGTACCTCCTGTGCATACTCCCAGTGACTCTGTGGGGCATGTTCCGCCGCCCCACCTCCCAGGTTTCCGGTGGGGGCGACAACTGACACCACACTCTCACATAGAGACATGTTTCGGTCAGTCACATATTCACCCCAGGATCTTGCATTGATAAACCAGACTTTACTAG
>NW_023622821.1:0-4573 GCF_014905685.2 Nematolebias whitei | reverse complement strand
TTCCAGGAACTCAGACTTCCTTTACCCCAGCACTGTAAATAAACTCAGTGAACTTTTATTCCATGTCTGTAATTCTTCTCAGCCCTGGTCTGAATTTGAGTACAATTTCTGTGATTATTCATGACAGAATGATTCAGCCTTAACATGAGTACTCACGACCAGACTGAGATGGATCAATTAAGAGAAGCTATTCTTTCCCAAGAACAACGACTAACTACAATCCAAAATTTGTTTCAACAGATGTTGAGCCAACAACAAACTACTTCTGAGAACGTGACTAAGCTGGGTGGAATGGTCCACGAGCTAGGAAAACAGATATCCCCACCTTCCCACACCGGAACCACCAACACTGCCTCCGCTGTACAATCCCCAGTACCACCAACCCAATTCCCTGTCCGTGAGCCCGAGATGAAGCCCAGTCAACTATTTTCTGATAATTCTGAACAGTTTGGTGGGTTTATGCTTCAATGTAACCTAGCCTTTAGCAGAGCCCCACAGACCTTTTACTCCGACTCGTCCCGTATCTCCTACATCGTTTCCGCCTTACAAGGAGAGGCTTTAAGGTGGGCAGATGCTTACTTTGGTTCCATTCCTGTAAGTGACTGTCCCCTTTCCACCTTTTTTAATGATTTTCAGAGAGTCTTTGAGAGGCCTCTGTACCAGGAGACGGCTTCCAAGAGGCTAATGGCGCTACGTCAGGGGAACCAATATGCCACGGACTTCACCCTTCACTTCCGGGTCGCGGCCAGACAGGCCGGATGGGAGGACCTCGCTCTACGGGGAGTATTCGTTAATGCCCTCAACAATCACATTAAGAATCAGTTGGCCCTTGTAAATGAACCTGACAATCTAAACAATTTAATTGATTTGTCCATTCGCATTGATGATCGGCACAGGGAATATCGGGGCCTTTTGGACTACAAATCCCAGAGTCCTACCACTTCCGTGACTCCACTTCCGGATCCGGTAAGCCGCAGCCCGGTATGTAATGCTATGAATGAACCTGATCCTACAGAACCCATGTTAATTGGGCGTGCCCGCCTCACCCCTGAGGAGAGATAAAGGCGTTTTTCTGCCAAAGAAGGTTTATATTGTGGAAAGAAGGGGAACTTCATTGCTTCATGTTCTCTTCGTTTAAAAGGTCGATCCCACCAGTAAAACAGGAGATACTGGTGGGCGCTGCGGACATTTCTCCTGAGAATCGTCTTACCCTTAATACATCAGTTTTTTATAATAACGTTAATTTCCCTGTATAAGCCCTGATCGATTCTGGGGCAGAACAGAATCTAGTCAGTGATGGCTTGGTGACTCACCTTTCCATTCCTATGAACAAATTACGTCAACCCCTCTCTATGACAGCGGTCACCGGTCAGTCCATTTCCACCATTTCCCATAAAATCTCCTCTTTGCATATCATCGTATCTGGTAACCATCATGAACAAAGTGAATTTTTTGTTTTTCATTCCGAGACCCCTCAAATCATATTGGGATTTCCCTGGCTCAGACAACATAACCCTCAAATTGACTGGTCTCGTAACCAGATAGTCTCCTGGAGCCGTTATTGTTCCTCCAACAGCCTTGGTCCTGCCGTCACCACCTCTCCTCCACTTTGTCATGCGGTGGAGGAGATCGATTTGTCGTCTATTCCGTCCTGTTATCATGACCTGGCCCCTGTGTTTAGCAAGGCCCGGGCTCTCTCTTTACCCCCCCCATAGGCCTTATGACTGCTCCATAGACCTACTGCCTGGTGCTCCCTTGCCTTCCTGCCGTCTGTATAATCTGTCTGGCCCTGAAAAGCAAACCATGAGGGACTATATTACAGCATCCCTATCCTCGGGCATTATTCGTGCTTCTACGTCCCCTGTAGGAGCGGGATTTTTTTTCGTCGACAAGAAGGATGGGACGTTGCGGCCTTGTATTGACTACAGAGAACTGAACCAGATCACTGTTAAAAATAAATACCCTCTACCTCTGATCGAATCCATTTATGAACAACTCAGGGAGGCGTCCATTTTCACCAAACTTGACCTCAGAAATGCCTATCACCTAGTTTGTGTGAAGGAAGGGGATAAATGGAAGACGGCCTTCAGAACCCCCTTTGGGCATTTTGAATATCTGGTGATGCCTTTTGGGTTGACTAACGCCCCTGCGGTGTTTCAGGCCTTAGTTACTGATGTTCTGAGGGATTTTTTGTCTCAGTTTGTTTTTGTGTACCTTGACGACATCCTGATCTACTCCAGGGACCCTCTGCAACATACTCAACATGTTCGGGCAGTTCTCCAGCGGCTGCTGGAGAACCAACTCTTTGTTAAAGCAGAGAAATGTGAGTTCAGTGTCCCCTCCATAACCTTTTTGAGTTTTGTGTTTAAGAGTGGTCAGGTCTGGACAGACTCGGCGAAGGTCAAAGCTGTGCTGGACTGGCCCTCTCCTCAGACCTGCAAACAACTCCAGCGCTTCCTGGGTTTTGCAAACTTTTACCGCCGTTTCATCAGGAACTTCAGCCAAATGGTGAGTCCATTGACTAAACTCACCTCTCCTCTCAGCCCATTCTCTTGGAGTAGTGAGGCTGAGGAGGCCTTCACTAAACTCAAGACTCTTTTTTCCTCTGCTCCTGTTCTTCACCATCCTGACTCCGCCTTACAGTTCATTGTTGAAGTTGACGCCTCGGATACCGGTGTGGGTGCTGTCCTTTCTCAGAGATCCCCTGTCGATAACAAGGCCCACCCTTGTGTGTTTTTTTCACGTCGCCTATCCCCTTCTGAGGCCAACTACGACGTGGGTAATCGTGAATTGTTGGCCATAAAACTGGCTCTCAAGGAATGGCGGCATTGGTTAGAAGGGTCCAACCTGCCTTTCATTGTTCTGACTGACCATAAGAACCTTGCTTACCTACGGAGTGCCAGGAGATTGAACCCGAGACAGGCCAGATGATCTCTGTTCTTCACTAGGTTCAACTTTTCCATCACTTACCGCCCGGGGTCTAAAAATGTTAAGCCCGATGCCCTGTCCAGACAATTCTCATCTACAGATTCTTCCGAAACCACGGAGGCCATTCTTCCTCGCAGCTGTGTTGTGGGTGCCACCTCCTGGGGGATCAAGAAGGACATCATTCGGGCTCAACGGACTGACCCTGATCCTGGTAATGGTCTGCCTGATCGATTATTTGTCCCAGAGTCTGTGATCGGCCGGGTTCTGAAATGGGTTCACTTTTCTAAGTTCTCCTGCCATCCTGGTGTCCGTCGTATGGTTTCTTTCACTAAGAGACACTTCTGGTGGCCTACTCTTCACCGTGATGTCAAACGCTTCGTCTCTGCATGTGCTGTTTGTGCTCGAAATAAGAGTACCCATCAACCTCCTGCGGGACTTCTCCAGCCCCTTCCCGTTCCTGGTCGCCCTTGGTCTCACATCGCTCTGGATTTCGTGACGGGCCTACCCCCTTCTGAAGGTAACACCGTCATCCTCACCATTGTTGACAGATTTTCTAAGGCTGCGCATTTTGTCCCGCTAACCCAACTCCCCTCAGCTCTGGAGACCGCTCACCTCTTGGTCCAACATGTCTTTCGACTTCACGGCATACCTTGTGACATCGTCTCGGATCGTGGTCCTCAATTTGTGTCCCAGGTTCGGAAGGGTTTTTGTCGAGCTCTTGGTGCCACGGTGAGCTTGTCTTCTGGCTATCACCCTCAAACTAACGGTCAGTCTGAACGATGCAACCAAGCCCTTGAGTCCTCTCTTCGCTGTATCATTGAGGATAACTCTGCGGATTGGTCCTCTCTTCTTCCCTGGGTCGAATATGCCCATAATTCTCACACGTCCTCAGCTACTGGTCTCTCCCCATTTGAGGCATCTCTGGGTTACCTGCCCCCTCTGTTTCCCCACCAGGAGGTCGATGTGTCTGTCCCCTCAGTCCAGCACCACCTACGTCGTTGCAGACGAATCTGGAGGCAGACAAGGGAGGCTCTTCTACGGACCCGTGATCAGGCCAAGAGGTGGGCTGATCGTCACTGTGCCCCGGCTCCTCTGTATTCCATGGGGCAAAAGGTATGGCTCTCCACCCAGAACATCCCCCTCAAGGACACCTCCAGGAAGCTGGGACCCAGGTTTATTGGCCCCTTTCCTGTTATCGGACTTGTTAATCCCACGACCGTCAAGCTCCGACTCCCTCGCTCTATGCGGGTTCATCCCACTTTTCATGTTTCTCAACTCAAACCTTTTGTGGAGGATCCGTTGCTTCCTTCTGACCTGGATCGTCTGCCCCCTTGCCTTGTTGATAATCAGCCTGTCTTCACCGTTCACAGGATCCTGGATGTTCGACGACGGGGTCGTGGACATCAGTTTTTAGTTGATTGGGAGGGTTACGGTCCTGAGGAGAGATCGTGGATCCCCAGGTCCTTCATCTTGGATCCTGGTCTCATCAAGGACTTTTTTCTGAGTCACCCTGACAAACGTCTCCGATCGCCAAGAGGCGATGTTTGGGGGGGGGGGGGGGGGGGTACTGTTAGGCCTGTGCCGTTTGAGTGTACTCGCCCTGCAATTGCTGAGTGCTGGTGACGGAGTTCCTGAGCAACCACCT
>NW_023622820.1:0-4573 GCF_014905685.2 Nematolebias whitei | reverse complement strand
CAGGAGGGGAGGAAAAGCTAGGAGAAACAGAAGAGGGGGAGGCAGGAGGGGAGGAAAAGAAGAAGATTGGAGAAGAGTTAGAAAAGGACTTGCAGAGGGGGGAGGAGCCAGGTGGGGGAGAGGAGGAGGAGCAGGAGGAAGGAGGTAGTGAGGAGGGTGAGGAGTGACGTCATCATCAACGAGGGCCTCTGGACTCATGACTCACCACAGTCGGATGCTGTGATTGGACGGCTCGTGTTTATGTGGGCGTGGCCTGCTATTGACTGACACCTGCTTGAGCCAATCAGAGAAAGGTTTCAGTTCTGTTGCCACGGTAATGTGAATAATCGACCCCTGCTGGTGCAAAACTGCCGCTGCAGCCCAATAGTTTGTTTATTTATTTATTTACAGCCGAGGTAAACAAACGGCTCCATCCATGAAACTCAGCCAGAACCAGAAACGATCCTGGACACAAACTGGGACTCTCAGCCTCATCTGACTGGTGGAGAAGGATTTGAAAGGAACCAATCATCTGTCAGCTGCTTGTTTGTAACGTTTCATGTTTTTAATCAAACGTCTCAGTGTCACTTTGATGTAAATTTTTATATATAAAAAAGATTTTGTTAAATTATTGTTTGTAGTTTGAGACGACTGCGAGGGGGCGGGACTCCGCACAGTTTGGACCAATGAGACGTTGAAACAGATTATATATTAAAAGTTATTATTCCTGTTCTACACCCAGGAGAACTCTGGGAAATGTATTTTAGAAAAGAAGGTGTTGTCATCATAAGAGACCTGGAGACCTGCAGCTGATGTGGTGTTTCCATGGCGACCAGTAGGTGACATGGCGTCTGTGCTGCTGTATAAAAACAAAATAAACCTGCTGAGTTTTTGTCATTTGACTTTATTTTGTTCTAGTCTCAAACGAAAAATGATATTCGGCAGTTAATGAAAACAAGGGATTAAAAACTTCTCTCAAGAATAAAAAATACTGATCTGCTGATCTCTAAAAGCTTGACAAGCAGAATGGTGAAAGAAATGCATAAATCAAAAGCTAAATATTTTATAAATGTCCAACATTTTTCAGTCAGGTCATCGGGACAGTTCCTTTAGTTGTGCTGAAACGTTTCACCTTCAATCCAGAAACTGTCCAGATGACCTGACTGAAAAATGTTGGATTGTAATCCTGGATTATTGAGCATGGACTTGTAGTTTTATAAATGTCTTATCTGAAGCAAGAGGAAATGGTAAAGTGATCTGGAAACAACTTATCAACTTACTAAATCCCGATGCATGTAGTAATTACAAATATGAACTCATAATAGAAGGAAGAACTAACTGGTCCTTCAGTTAGTGACGGTATTCAATGATCTTTCCTTTCATCAGTTAAAGGTTTAGCATCACAGTTTCAACCAGTCCAACAAATATTCTTTATAGAAAACCAACTAAAAATGCTTCTGGTTTGTTGGAGATTAGAAGTCGATCATCTACTGTTCAAAAAGTTATTAATAGCATGAACATGTCCTCTGCCCAGGACATGTATAATCTAGATGCTGCGTTTCTAAAAAAAACAGTAATCTCCCAGTACAGCCTCCAACTTGTGTAATTATACTTCCATCAGAACAGGACGATTTCCTGATGCATGGAAAAAACACTGGTGAAACCAGTTTGGAAATATCAGGGAGCCCTCAGGGCGGTGGGCTGGGGTCCTCCCCCAGAAAATTTGGAATAAAAAAGATGTCATTTCCTGCATTTTGTTGTATTTTAACAGGTTGTTAAACATTTGATTAAACTGATTAAAAGCAGGTCTCTCTTGTAAATGACGAGGCTCCATGAGACTAAACCTGTAGAAATGAAGGTCGAATTGAAACGACTGTTTTAGAGAGCAGAGACTAGAGCTGTGTTTACATGCGCAGAATTCTTTGAGCGGCTTGAAATGTGTTCTGTTTGAATAATTCAGATGTGTTGTTTACATGGGCACAATCTGTTCATGACGAGCGTTTACCTGCAGCTTTGTTCTGAACAGCAGTACTGACGTGTGCAGAGTGGTACACTCTCCTTAAAAAAACCACAGAAGAAGAAGTTCTACTTCCGGGTGAACGTAAACAAACCTGAGCACCAAAATGGACCCGCGACGGGTTTTAAGTGACACAGAATTATTGTGTGAGTGTCAAAGTGATGCCCAACAGATTTACTTTCACAAGTGGAGCGTCATGGCTGGCCTTAATGCTCCACCTGATATATAAATTAAATTTTATTAGAACTTGCTTTGGGCTTGTTTCAGATGTAATGGACACGGGGACGGAAAACAAAAAAGATGAAGAAAAGTGTGAGAAGGGTTAAAAGGTAAAGAAGGAAAAACAAGACAAAACTGAGAAACCACAACAACAAACAACTTATATAATGATACTTATAACATCATTAGAAAGTATTTTATACAGTACATGGTAATACAAGATATATTTAGTGGCCACCACAACCCAACTGAGTGTGTATCTGATAAACACCTGGATCTAAACACCTGTGTGAGCATGATGTCACTATAAGGTTTCTCCATAAAAATGTTCAATAGTGGATGTGGGGACCCACAGACCCGTCCCCACAGGACACGAGGGTAACACAGGGAAAACCAGAACCACAGACACACAGCGGTCCTCAAGCCTGGAGCTCCAGGAGTCCCCCAACAGGGACATCTGCACCCCACAGAGAGGGAAGCCCCGGGCGACCCCCAGCAACCACAGTGCAGAAACCCCCAGGAGGCTGCAGCGACAAGTCCACAGGCCCCGCCGGCAACCCACCCCTCCAGAGTAGATCCGGCCATGGACACGGAGTCCTGAGGTCATACCACCCCCCAACAGAGCCAGGGCACCCAGGTCCAGGCAGGCAGCCACCAGGGTGGGCCGGCACACACCCCACCACCCAGCCCCAGCTGCTGAGCTGCCAAAGCACCGGTCTCTGTCACCACTGTCAGGTGCTTCAATTCTCTGTGGTCCAGCTAAGGACAGTCCATCCATTAATTGTAGATAATAAACTGGACGGTCTTTGACATTTTGATTTCTGTTATTTTGAATAATTTTGAAATGTGATGTGAATAATACACATCAAACATTTCAGCTGTATTGTTTTTTTACTGTAAACTTTTTAAATTTATTATCTTTGAAATAAAGGAGTTCTGACACATCAGCAGTTGTGCACGCTCTGCAGAGCTGTCTGGAGAAGCTCCTGTGCATAAAACGTGCACTGTCTGCAGGGCACAGCTGAAGCTGACACCCCACCCACGTCAAAAATTCCAGTAAATACAAGTGGTTAGTGCTACGTTTGTGCTGCTTTGGTTTCTGAGACACAGCTGAAGGTGGATGAAGACGCTTCATCCCTGCAGGACGTGCGTCTCTGCTGGCAGGAGCGTGTGCACGAGCTGGTGCGCCTGCTGAAGCAGTAACATCCACACCACAGACATGGACGTCTCCTCTCATTGTAAATTTAATAAATTATAAAAATAAAAATGCACAATGACTTTGGACTTTTATGGGCGGAGATATGAGCTGCTGGATCTGAGTAAACAGTTGCCAGAACGCACACGGTGAAAATGAGGGAGTTCCCGGATCTTGTTCCGGCAGGATCTGGCTCAGATTAACCACTGCCGTGAACCATAATTGACTAATCTCAAAGCTTTATCATTTCATTTTTCAGAACGATCATCGTCTTGGGTTCAGTCATATTTAAAAGATCGTGAACAATGTGTTGTCATCAATAATAGTAAATCTTCTTTTCTCAAAATCAAAACGGGGATCCCTCAAGGAACTATCTTAGGCCCCATCCTTTTCAGCCTGTATATTAATAACCGTCCTGAAATTTGTCCTGAAGTTAATTTGCAAATGTATGCTGACGACACTATCATTCACGTGTCGGGTAAAAGCAGTGTCGTAGTCAGTGAAAAACTGATCAATAGCTTACAGAAAATATCAGCGTGACTAAATAACCCCTGCTTAACATTTAACACACACAAAAAAAACGAAGTGTATTTGTTTTTCAATAAAGAAAGCTCCATCACAGTCCTTGAATATTCAAATCAACAGGGATTCTGTTGAACAAGTATAACAGGAAAAACATTTAGGAATAATTTTGGATGCTCAGTTAAACTTTAAGAACCATGTTGATAAAATCTGCAAAACTGTTTGATCAAATATAAATGGTTCTAAAATAATGATCAAATGTTTGACACTTGATTGTGCAGAGATGTTCTTCAACTCAATGATTCTTTCACATTTGTCTTGTGGAGCTGCGTCTGGTCACAGACTCACCAAACTGCACTTCAACCTCTGGAAAGTCTCTACAATCAGGCCGGGAAGGTTTTATAACAAAAGCCAATCAGATTTCATCACTGTAATATTTTAGATAAGTTCACTATTTTAGAATTTTCCAATTGTATAAATTACAAATTTTTTCAATTGATCTTCAAATGCTTCAGTGGACCTGCACCCACACCATTAATCCATGATACAGAACCTGCAGCAGGTCTAGCAGAGCAGCTGTAAATGACGACTGGAAGGTTCCTGTTCCTGGAACCACGTCTGATCAGAGTTCTCAGTCTGTG
>NW_023622819.1:0-4573 GCF_014905685.2 Nematolebias whitei | reverse complement strand
TCATGGTGGTGCCAGTGCTGTCACTCTGGCTTGGTGGCCAGAACTGCTGTGAATGGAATTCTTGTCTCAGACGAGCGCCAGCACCGCCCATGGCAACCCCCAGACCCTGAACCCCCACATAGTCCTGGTCAACACCCGACGGCCTGCCCTTCTCTCGGACCCCACCCCCGGAATGGCAGTCAGGGAACTAGGTGGGTAGGAAGAGGAGAAAAAAATAAATAAATAAATAAAAATAAGACCCCGACACATACACCCCCACCCCTAGATGTGCTGTTGATGTGTGTTGTTGTATAGTGCCATTAAAAAGGAAAGAAGAAGGAGCAAAGGCTGGCAAGGTGCCAGTTTCCCCTCCACCCCAACTCTATCCAAACCCTAGTGTCTAAATGTAACCGTTGTAAGTGAGCACAGGCACAGGGGGTGAGAGTAAGGTCATCCCACCACCCATAGCCATGTGCCCACTTCAAATTCCTATATATGAATGTCATGAGGATGTTATGAATGAATGTCTAAGGTGTACAATAAAATTGAGTCCCAGGTGGCTATGGTCAACAAAGATGTAAAATTGTTGCAGCACACCCGAGCCCAAACAACCCTAAATGTATGGAATTGAAATGAAGAGGGTGGAGGTGCATGGTGAGGGATGGGGAGAAATAACTGTGAGAGCAAATGCTCCCATAGGGAGTCAGCTCCCCCACTGACCCAACAGCCCCCCCCCAAGGTCCACCCAGGGATTGAGGCCAAGACACCTCTCCATCTGGACCGACTGCCAGGCCCGCTGAGCTCCAGACCAGAGAGGGACAGAGCCCCGAGGGCCGCCAGAAGCCGCACCAGCAGCCTACACACCCGAGGGCCACCAGGACCCCCACAGACCGCAGTCAGCCCGCTACCAGATGGAGCCAAACCCCACCAGGACGACCCGGCCAAGAGCGCCCGCCCAACCGCCGACAGTGCCAGGAAGCACCGGGATCGAGCCCCCACCACAGGAAAGGGGCCAGCCAGCCGGCCATGCACAGTCCCGGGCCGCCCCCAAGGACATCCACCCCATCCCCACCCCAGAAGAAATACTACACCCACCCCTCATTCGGACATCTCTCAAAACACATAGCACACTATACACCTAGGCTGGGTCAAACTACCCCCTCTTAGGGGCCACTGGTCACGCCCCCAAACACCCAACCCCCCAGCCCATGAACCCACAACCCACCAGCGAGCCGAAGGCCCCCGCCCAGAACCGGGCACCAGAGCGCAAGCCGGCCCAGAGCCCGGCAACCCGCCCGCCAGAGCCCAAGATCCCCGAACCCCACAGGCCCAAGCCCGGGGGCGACAAGCCCCCAGAACCCCAAGCCCCCGTGCCCACCCCGAACCCACACCAGCACAGCCAGGCTACCAGATCGGTGACCCACGACCGCCGCCACAGACCACCTGAGGGCCTGCATGCAGCCACCAGCAGACATCCCCCAGAACCACCCAGGCCCTCCCCAGAGGGAAAGCAGTGCCCCCCTGCCCAGGTACCCCCAAGAGCCCAGCCCCCGGCAACCCCCCCGGGGCCCCAAACCCATACACCCGCCTCCACATCAACCCCAAGGCCCCACAAGGTCAGATCCCAGACTACCCACCCTCACTATGTAACGGAGCCGATCAAAGGAACCCACAGAGATTGATCCAATGTGTCGGCAGATGCTGTTTCAAGACTGATATGATCTAACAGAAGATTTTTATACTGATTAATGCTAAGATTATTTTTATTTTTCCAATTCAGGAGTATGGTTTTCTTTGCGATGCATAAGGCAGTGAAAATCATGCGACATGTATTTTTTTCCAGGGTAACATCTTCCAAGATAGCCAATAAGCAAACAGACGGAGAGAGTGGAATATTACATTTCAGACATTTAGACAAGTCTTCACAAACCTGGACCCAGAACCTCTGAACGGGTGGGCAGAACCAGAGTGCATGGATATAATCATCAGGAATATTGCCTGTGCACTGTGAGCAGTTGTTAGATGATGTAAATACCATCCTAAACATTCGCTGACCTGTATAATGTACTCTATAAAGAACTTTATACTGTATTAATTGTAAGTTGGAGATTCTAGTCATTTTAAATGTTCTTAAACATATTTGAGACCAGGTGTTTTGGTCAAAATTGATTGATAAATCTGACTCCCATTTTGCAACAGGTAACATTATGGAGTCATTGATTCTAGACAATTTCTTGTATATTTTAGATAATAATTTGGGGGATTTAAGATTAAGGAACTCTAACACACATATTGGTGTTTCTAACAAAGTTTTATTAAGCTTAAATTTCTTTTTTATGATAGACTTAATTTGTTGATATTCTAAGAAGTATTTATTTTCCATGTCAAATTGTATTATTAAATTATTAAATGGAATAAAGTCTACACCTTCATATATGTGTTCCAGACGTTCAATTCCCTTGACTCTCCAACCTGGGAAATTTAACATATTATTTTCTTGTAGGATGTCAGGGTTGTTCCAGATGTGTGTATGTCTACAGGGGAGTAGTGAAGATTTTGTCATTTTCAAATACTCCCACCATGCTGTCAGAGAAGAGCTAATACTGATGCTTTTAAAGCAAACATGTCTTTTTATATTTGTGCTAATAAACGGCAGATCTGAAATCTTAATATTATTGCATAAAGTTTGTTTTATGTCTATCCAAGTTTCATCTAATGTATTTGGATTTAACCACTTTGAGATATATTGTAACCTATTGGCTAAATAGTAGTGATAGAAGTTGGGAAGTTCTAATCCTCCGGTATCTTTGGATTTCTGTAATGCTTTTAAGCTAATACGTGGAGTTTTGTTTTTCCAAAGGAATTTAGATATTAAAGAGTCCAGTGACTTAAACCATTCAGTTGAAGGTTTATTTGGAATCATTGAGAATAAATAGTTTATTCTCGGCAGGACCATCATTTTTACTGAGGCAACTCTTCCCATAAGTGATATGGGCAGAGATTTCCATCTAGTAAGATCATCTTCAATGTTCTTTAAAATTGGGATATGATTCAATTTTATTAAGTCTTCCAATCTAGGAGAAATATTAATGCCCAAGTATGTAATGTTACCTGATTGTAGTCGTTCATTGAGAGAAGTATTAAACACGCAGTTTATTGGAAGAGCTGTAGATTTTGACCAATTTATAGAATAATCAGAAACTTTTGAGAACGAGTTTATTAATTCGATAACATTAGATATTGAATTTTCTGTGTTCTGAAGAAAAAGTAAAACATTGTCAGCATAAAGACTAATTTTATGTTCTATATTTTTACACAGTATACCTTTAATATCAGCAGTTTGTCTTATTGCTGCTGCTAAAGGTTCAATAAAAATAGCAAATAGTGCAGGTGAAAGTGGACATCCCTGCCTGGTCCCCCTCTGTAAACAGAAGCTTGAAGATATTTGATTATTTGTCCTGACACATGCTCTTGGTGAGTTATATAATATTTTTAACCAATTAATGAAATGGTCCCCAAAACCAAATTTACTCAATGTAGAAAATAAAAATTTCCAGTTTACCCTATCAAATGCTTTTTCTGCGTCCAAAGACAAAATAGCTGTTTCAATATTTTTACTATATGAATACTCTATTAAATTATATAATCTGCGTGTGTTTGTGGTCGAGTGTCTTCCTTTTATGAATCCAGTTTGGTCAGGATGAATAATGAGAGGAATTATTTTCTCTAATCTTTTAGAGAGGACTTTACTAATTATTTTAACATCCACATTAATAAGAGAGATGGGGCGATAACTGGTAGGTAGTACTGGGTCTTTGCCTGGTTTTAATAGTAAACTAATGTTGGCTGAATTCATATGTGTTGGAAATCTGCCATTTTCTTCAGACTCATGTAGCATTCTGTGAAATATTGGTTCCAGGATGTTCCAGAACTCTTTATAAAATTCTGCTGGATATCCATCTGGGCCTGGAGATTTCTTATTAGGCATGTTTTTAATGGCTTCACGGAGCTCATCTGATGTTAATGGTGAGTCTAGTTCTGAAGATTGACTACTGTCTAGTTTTGGAAGTATTACTCTCTCCAAGAATTGATTAATATCTTCATCTGTCGGGTTTATTTGTGGAGTGTATAGAGTTTTATAGAAATCTCTAAAAACACTATTTACTTTTTCCTCGTCATAAGTTATGTTACCATTTGTGTCTTTAATACCATATATAGATGTTTTTTCTTTATTTAATTTGAGTTGATTAGCTAAAAAGCTACCGGATTTATTACTGTGTTCAAAATGTTCCAAGCGAAGTCTTTGTACCAAGAATTTGTTTTTTTTGTCAATACATTCATTTAGTTCTAATTTTATCTTGCGTAGTTTTTTCTGTGTTTCCTCTCCTTGTAAACTTTCTAATAATTTGATAGATTTCTCTAAATCCTCAATACGTTTATTTTCTTTTTTCTTTTTGTTTGTTGCGTAGGATATTATTTTCCCTCTCATAACTGTTTTCCCAGCCTCCCAGAGTGTACACGCTGATGTACCTGGCAAGTCATTAAACTCTAAATACGATGTCCATTCATTTTTAAAGTATTGTATAAATTCTTC
>NW_023622818.1:0-4574 GCF_014905685.2 Nematolebias whitei | reverse complement strand
CAGGAGGGGAGGAAAAGCTAGGAGAAACAGAAGAGGGGGAGGCAGGAGGGGAGGAAAAGAAGAAGATTGGAGAAGAGTTAGAAAAGGACTTGCAGAGGGGGGAGGAGCCAGGTGGGGGAGAGGAGGAGGAGCAGGAGGAAGGAGGTAGTGAGGAGGGTGAGGAGTGACGTCATCATCAACGAGCGTCTCTGGACTCATGACTCACCACAGTCGGATGCTGTGATTGGACGGCTCGTGTTTATGTGGGCGTGGCCTGCTATTGACTGACACCTGCTTGAGCCAATCAGAGAAAGGTTTCAGTTCTGTTGCCACGGTAATGTGAATAATCGACCCCTGCTGGTGCAAAACTGCCGCTGCAGCCCAATAGTTTGTTTATTTATTTATTTACAGCCGAGGTAAACAAACGGCTCCATCCATGAAACTCAGCCAGAACCAGAAACGATCCTGGACACAAACTGGGACTCTCAGCCTCATCTGACTGGTGGAGAAGGATTTGAAAGGAACCAATCATCTGTCAGCTGCTTGTTTGTAACGTTTCATGTTTTTAATCAAACGTCTCAGTGTCACTTTGATGTAAATTTTTATATATAAAAAAGATTTTGTTAAATTATTGTTTGTAGTTTGAGACGACTGCGAGGGGGCGGGACTCCGCACAGTTTGGACCAATGAGACGTTGAAACAGATTATATATTAAAAGTTATTATTCCTGTTCTACACCCAGGAGAACTCTGGGAAATGTATTTTAGAAAAGAAGGTGTTGTCATCATAAGAGACCTGGAGACCTGCAGCTGATGTGGTGTTTCCATGGCGACCAGTAGGTGACATGGCGTCTGTGCTGCTGTATAAAAACAAAATAAACCTGCTGAGTTTTTGTCATTTGACTTTATTTTGTTCTAGTCTCAAACGAAAAATGATATTCGGCAGTTAATGAAAACAAGGGATTAAAAACTTCTCTCAAGAATAAAAAAATACTGATCTGCTGATCTCTAAAAGCTTGACAAGCAGAATGGTGAAAGAAATGCATAAATCAAAAGCTAAATATTTTATAAATGTCCAACATTTTTCAGTCAGGTCATCGGGACAGTTCCTTTAGTTGTGCTGAAACGTTTCACCTTCAATCCAGAAACTGTCCAGATGACCTGACTGAAAAATGTTGGATTGTAATCCTGGATTATTGAGCATGGACTTGTAGTTTTATAAATGTCTTATCTGAAGCAAGAGGAAATGGTAAAGTGATCTGGAAACAACTTATCAACTTACTAAATCCCGATGCACGTAGTAATTACAAATATGAACTCATAATAGAAGGAAGAACTAACTGATCCTTCAGTTAGTGACAGTATTCAATGATCTTTCCTTTCATCAGTTAAAGGTTTAGCATCACAGTTTCAACCAGTCCAACAAATATTCTTTATAGAAAACCAACTAAAAATGCTTCTGGTTTGTTGGAGATTAGAAGTCGATCATCTACTGTTCAAAAAGTTATTAATAGCATGAACATGTCCTCTGCCCAGGACATGTATAATCTAGATGCTGCGTTTCTAAAAAAAACAGTAATCTCCCAGTACAGCCTCCAACTTGTGTAATTATACTTCCATCAGAACAGGACGATTTCCTGATGCATGGAAAAAACACTGGTGAAACCAGTTTGGAAATATCAGGGAGCCCTCAGGGCGGTGGGCTGGGGTCCTCCCCCAGAAAATTTGGAATAAAAAAGATGTCATTTCCTGCATTTTGTTGTATTTTAACAGGTTGTTAAACATTTGATTAAACTGATTAAAAGCAGGTCTCTCTTGTAAATGACGAGGCTCCATGAGACTAAACCTGTAGAAATGAAGGTCGAATTGAAACGACTGTTTTAGAGAGCAGAGACTAGAGCTGTGTTTACATGCGCAGAATTCTTTGAGCGGCTTGAAATGTGTTCTGTTTGAATAATTCAGATGTGTTGTTTACATGGGCACAATCTGTTCATGACGAGCGTTTACCTGCAGCTTTGTTCTGAACAGCAGTACTGACGTGCGCAGAGTGGTACACTCTCCTTAAAAAAACCACAGAAGAAGAAGTTCTACTTCCGGGTGAACGTAAACAAACCTGAGCACCAAAATGGACCCGCGACGGGTTTTAAGTGACACAGAATTATTGTGTGAGTGTCAAAGTGATGCCCAACAGATTTACTTTCACAAGTGGAGCGTCATGGCTGGCCTTAATGCTCCACCTGATATATAAATTAAATTTTATTAGAACTTGCTTTGGGCTTGTTTCAGATGTAATGGACACGGGGACGGAAAACAAAGAAGATGAAGAAGAAAAGTGAGAGAAGGGTTAAAAGGTAAAGAAGGAAAAACAAGACAAAACTGAGAAACCACAACAAACAACTTATATAATGATACTTATAACATCATTAGAAAGTATTTTATATAGTACATGGTAATACAAGATATATTTAGTGGCCACCACAACCCAACTGAGTGTGTATCTGATAAACACCTGGATCTAAACACCTGTGTGAGCATGATGTCACTATAAGGTTTCTCCATAAAAATGTTCAATAGTGGATGTGGGGACCCACAGACCCGTCCCCACAGGACATGAGGGTAACACAGGGAAAACCAGAACCACAGACACACAGCGGTCCTCAAGCCTGGAGCTCCAGGAGTCCCCCAACAGGGACATCTGCACCCCACAGAGAGGGAAGCCCCGGGCGACCCCCAGCAACCACAGTGCAGAAACCCCCAGGAGGCTGCAGCGACAAGTCCACAGGCCCCGCCGGCAACCCACCCCTCCAGAGTAGATCCGGCCATGGACACGGAGTCCTGAGGTCATACCACCCCCCAACAGAGCCAGGGCACCCAGGTCCAGGCAGGCAGCCACCAGGGTGGGCCGGCACACACCCCACCACCCAGCCCCAGCTGCTGAGCTGCCAAAGCACCGGTCTCTGTCACCACTGTCAGGTGCTTCAATTCTCTGTGGTCCAGCTAAGGACAGTCCATCCATTAATTGTAGATAATAAACTGGATGGTCTTTGACATTTTGATTTCTGTTATTTTGAATAATTTTGAAATGTGATGTGAATAATACACATCAAACATTTCAGCTGTATTGTTTTTTTACTGTAAACTTTTTAAATTTATTATCTTTGAAATAAAGGAGTTCTGACACATCAGCAGTTGTGCACGCTCTGCAGAGCTGTCTGGAGAAGCTCCTGTGCATAAAACGTGCACTGTCTGCAGGGCACAGCTGAAGCTGACACCCCACCCACGTCAAAAATTCCAGTAAATACAAGTGGTTAGTGCTACGTTTGTGCTGCTTTGGTTTCTGAGACACAGCTGAAGGTGGATGAAGACGCTTCATCCCTGCAGGACGTGCGTCTCTGCTGGCAGGAGCGTGTGCACGAGCTGGTGCGCCTGCTGAAGCAGTAACATCCACACCACAGACATGGACGTCTCCTCTCATTGTAAATTTAATAAATTATAAAAATAAAAATGCACAATGACTTTGGACTTTTATGGGCGGAGATATGAGCTGCTGGATCTGAGTAAACAGTTGCCAGAACGCACACGGTGAAAATGAGGGAGTTCCCGGATCTTGTTCCGGCAGGATCTGGCTCAGATTAACCACTGCCGTGAACCATAATTGACTAATCTCAAAGCTTTATCATTTCATTTTTCAGAACGATCATCGTCTTGGGTTCAGTCATATTTAAAAGATCGTGAACAATGTGTTGTCATCAATAATAGTAAATCTTCTTTTCTCAAAATCAAAACGGGGATCCCTCAAGGAACTATCTTAGGCCCCATCCTTTTCAGCCTGTATATTAATAACCGTCCTGAAATTTGTCCTGAAGTTAATTTGCAAATGTATGCTGACGACACTATCATTCACGTGTCGGGTAAAAGCAGTGTCGTAGTCAGTGAAAAACTGATCAATAGCTTACAGAAAATATCAGCGTGACTAAATAACCCCTGCTTAACATTTAACACACACAAAAAAAACGAAGTGTATTTGTTTTTCAATAAAGAAAGCTCCATCACAGTCCTTGAATATTCAAATCAACAGGGATTCTGTTGAACAAGTATAACAGGAAAAACATTTAGGAATAATTTTGGATGCTCAGTTAAACTTTAAGAACCATGTTGATAAAATCTGCAAAACTGTTTGATCAAATATAAATGGTTCTAAAATAATGATCAAATGTTTGACACTTGATTGTGCAGAGATGTTCTTCAACTCAATGATTCTTTCACATTTGTCTTGTGGAGCTGCGTCTGGTCACAGACTCACCAAACTGCACTTCAACCTCTGGAAAGTCTCTACAATCAGGCCGGGAAGGTTTTATAACAAAAGCCAATCAGATTTCATCACTGTAATATTTTAGATAAGTTCACTATTTTAGAATTTTCCAATTGTATAAATTACAAATTTTTTCAATTGATCTTCAAATGCTTCAGTGGACCTGCACCCGCACCATTAATCCATGATACAGAACCTGCAGCAGGTCTAGCAGAGCAGCTGTAAATGACGACTGGGAGGTTCCTGTTCCTGGAACCACGTCTGATCAGAGTTCTCAGTCTGTG
>NW_023622817.1:0-4574 GCF_014905685.2 Nematolebias whitei | reverse complement strand
GACATGTCCAGAGGAGGGACAGTTGGTATATTGGTAGAAGGATGTTAGAAATGCAGCTGCCAGGAAAAAGACAAAGAGGAAGGCCAAAGAGGAGATATATGGATGCATTTAGAGAGGACATGTAGGCAGTTGGAGTGAGGACAGAGGATGCAGAGGACAGAGTAAGATGGAGGAGGATGACTCGCTGTGGCGACCCCTGAATAGGGAAAAGCCACAAGAAGAAGGAGAAAGATTTAATGTTTTATAACACTACTTTTATTTTAATTGCATTTCACTGTACTTTATACGACATAATTATTTTTTTATTATTTGACATCAAGTCTGACATCTTTTTCACCATGCGATCTACTGAAATTGCCTTTGCGATCGACCGGTAGATCGCAATTGATGTATTGGGCACCCTGGTGTAATTGATCAAGAAGTGCATTTCTGTTCCATGCTGCAGAGCTGTGTGAAAGGTTAACCGTTTGATGTCCTGCTGCGTTGATGTCCTGCTGCGCTTCTCTTCTCTACAATTTAAATTTAAATACTGTTATATTTTAAATAAACAATCCATGCTGCATGGAGTGCTTATTTAAAATATTACAGTATTTAAATTGTTTATTTAAGGAGGGAGATTGGGAGTAACAGGTTATGAATGAGTGTGAGTGCAGCCTGGCACATGTCATGACAAAAGCCCCCAGTATACTACTGCGTATGTCCATATGCAGAGGTATGCATGTACGTACGCAGAGGTACGAGCGTACCCCCCAGGGCATGTCCGTGCAAAGCTTACGTATATGTGTACATGGTGTCGCACAATAAACTGCCCGGCAACGGACTGTTTTGTATGCGACACCAATGTATTAAATTCCCCTTCTTCATCTCTGATTTGGCCTTTTCTTTTGTTTTGGTTTTTGCCAAGAGGCAGTGATCTCGTCCTCCTCCGTTGATGCCATGACTGAAATGGTGAGAAACAAAGGAATTTGTCACGAGCGAATTAAACTCAGGTCCAGCGTGGCTGCGGGTCTGGAGATTACCTGGTGTGCTGTTCTGATGTGTGGGCTGCGCAGAGTCAGCGCTCTGTTTTTTTTTTTTTTTTTAGATATTTTTATTAATAACATATAAACACAGAACACCGCTGTGGCTGAGGCTGCCAGCGCTCGTTTTTTTTTCTCCCCCGACCTATCAATCAATCCAGTAGGCGTGTCAGCAAATGACCAATCGGCGACCTCAATTTGTTCCATTGGTAAACGCACCTTGTCTGTGAAGCTGCTCTGCAGCTGCTCGGGGTGTATGCTGCAGTACAAAGTCTGAACCCTCTGCGTACAGTACATGAGTACGTACGCATGAACGGACGTACACGGCAGTATACTGGGGGCTAACATTTACTGAACATGGGTTACTGTATGCCTATTTTACAGGTTTTCACTTATCACAGAGGAGCAGGGTACGAAACCCCCCACGATAAACGAAGGACTACTGTATATCAAAAATAAAAACTCAAAGTAAGATAGTCAACTCCACTTCAGGTGTTGCTACTTTTCATTTAATAAACAACACTGAAACAACTGAACTGAGCCAGTTTTGTAAAGTGTGCCTTCACTTACCACTATCATTCTTCGCATGTCTTTTGTTAGCTTTTCTTTTTTTGTGGGCTTCCTTGACAAACCTGTCAGTTGTTCTTCTCCATCTAAGGAGCAACATAATTTAGTATAATACTTAAAAACGCAAACACAACTCAGGTACAATACTCTACTGTACATGCATTTACCATCAATATCGCTGTCCTTTTCAAGATCACCATCATAATCTTCAATAACTGAAGTCTCCAACAGCTGTTTATTCAGAATTGTTGATTGAATCGGCTGCACCTGTTCTTCATCTGTAAAGAATATTACAATTAAAAGACCAGAATTCTGATTATCTGATTGTCCGTTTATTGCTGGTGATTGAATTTACCTTCAAGAGAACTGCCGTCAGTGCCACTGTCCAGTCTTGTGGTTGCAGTCTTTGACTTTCTTTTAGTTGTTGCCTTTGTGCTGGAAAGGGTATGCATTTCTCCATCTGATATTGGAACACAAAATGTTAAAAATAAATAAACTCTCCATAAAATTGTTAGTACACCTCTGCCTAACATTGTGTCCTTATTAACATTAAAGTGCATCAATTTGCCTGGAAAAAAATTTTGGACCATTTGATACTGAAAAATAAAATTAAATATGATCAACAAATAATAATAAATTCAAACTGATCAGCAGCATTTTAGCTCAGGAGTGTTATATAAAACACTTTGACATAAAACAAGTTATGCTGATTTTTTTAATCAAAATGAGGAAGTCAGGATCAATGAGCACACATCAATAAAACAAAAAAAAATTGTTTACATGAAAGAAGAAAGAGGGAGCAGGTAACCATCTTGCTTTGAGTTTACTCTTTGTCACCTGCGTGCTGTGGGTGACAAGCGTACAGATCGGGATTGGGATTGGGTGCTCAACTTTGTTTACGTTTTCCAGGAAGTAAACCGGAAGTAGAACTTCTTCTTCAGTGTTTTATTTGAAGGAAAGTTTACCACTCTGCGCATGTCAGTACATATTTTCAGAGCAAAGCCCACTGCATGTAAACGTTCATCATGAACGGATTGTGCCCATGTAAACAATACATTTGAACTAGAAAGTTCCTGGAGAAATTTTGGCGGGGGATGCCAGGCTGCTGCCGCTTTAAATTCTTGATTTAATATTAAAAGGTGTTTGAGTTTGCTATCAGCTACCATTATACCAAATTTCAGATGAATAACTCCAAAAATGGCCAAGTTATGGTATTTTTTCTCTTTTAGCTAAAGCTGCAATCTTGGATATTTGATTTTCATTAGGAATGTATTACAACTTGCTCTCAGCTACAATCATACTTCATTTCAGCTCAATATGTCAAAGAATTACCGAGTTATAGTCAATTTTGTATTTGCTGAGGTAGCTATGGCAGCCATCTTGAATTAAAATGGCTCCAAATGTTAATTAGCTCTAGAGATATGTCTGATGATTACTTTCTGCAAGTTTCAAACAATTCCAACAAGTCTCTGTTTTGTAGTTCAATAACTCAAAGAATGACTGAGTTATAGTCAATTTTGTGTTTGCTGAGGTAGCTATGGCAGCCATCTTGAATCAAAATAGCAGGTTATATTTCTGATGCATTGCCTTGTTTCGCAAGACAATGCAGGCTAATTAGCTACCTTAGGCTAATTAGCTACCTTAGGACTGTTAGGATAATTAACATGCAATGCTCTGCCTTGCATGTTGAACCAAAATGGCTCCCTACGTTACTCAGTTTCTATGAAAAGTTCTCCCATTCATTTCCTATGGGAAATTTGGCATCTTTGTTAGCAAAATATGTCGCCATGGTAACTCTGAATGCCAATAAAAGTAATAACACACATCTCAGAGCCGGGCCTTCTTGACCATGTGATCAGCTGGTTTTGGTTGTCAGCAGAAAACTGGTTGATCCACTCTGAGAAGGTGCTATTTAAGAGACTGAGCTGAATACAGCTCCTCAGACTGAGGAAGTCTCTCGGATGAGAGACGAAACGTTTCTACATTTTTTTTTTGCTTTGTTTTGCTTTTTTGTTTTTTTGAATGTCAAGAGGACCAGATTGAACTTTTTTGGATTTTTCTACCTGGATTATTGAGCGTGCATCAGGATATGTAAACATATAGTTTTAGTGGATCAACCAGTTTGTTGTTGACATCAAAACTAGTTCACATGATCAAGGAGGACAATCGGCATAACAATGGATTGTTAGCATTCTGCTGGCTGTTTACTGTTCACAGGGGGCTGAGTGATACTAGCAATAACAGCATTGTAAGAGGGGGACAGTTGAACCTGGAGGTCTCCACCCCTGTTTAATGATGGACAGTTTCTGTTCACAAAGATGGCCTCCTTCACTCCTCTCTCAAACCATTGTTCCTCTCTATCAAGGATGTGAGCACCCTGTTTTGTGTTAAACTTATTTAGAACCAAACTGAGAGGTAGCTGCAGTGACAAATGTAATTCAGTAAATATGAAAAATAAAAAGTATTAAATGAGTTGAAATCCTGTAAATGTAATTCCTTTAAATAAAACAATATTTTTAAGGGAGAAATGTGTCTGTTTGGCTGAAAAAAAAATTATATAAAAAAGAAAGAAAGGAAATGCAAATATTTTTACGTATCCTTAAATTTCTGCATATGAATCATCCTTTAAAGAGCCTCAAAAGCAGTCCTGCTTAAACACTAGAACCACTTTTGTGGAAAAACCGTATTTAAGTGTTTTATGATTACCTGAAGATGGTTGATTTTTACTGAAGCCATCGATCATGTTGGATGTTTCTATATTATAAGTTGTTACCTAAAAAGTAGAGAAAAAAAAAGATTAGTTTCTCACAAAACAAAAACAAAAAAAACTTCTTACATGCAAGCCTAAACATGCAGTCACATTTACCGGCATTTTTTTTTTTTTTTTTTTTTTTAGTAAAAGTCAACTAAACTTGTCATACAGAAAGCTTTTCAGTTAGTATTTTGTTGCTTCAAGCTTGAACCAGCAAAGAGTCCAGTATTCTACTA
>NW_023622816.1:0-4575 GCF_014905685.2 Nematolebias whitei | reverse complement strand
TTCAGTTTCTGGTCTTTCATTATGGGTACACCGCAAACGTTACAGAATGTCCCAGCCAAACTTAGTACCCTTGAAAGATTCTGGATCTGAACAGAACCAACTCACACTCCAGAATATGTTACAGAGAGTAGAGAAAAATGAAGCGACTCTTGAACGCTTGTTAAACCTGCAACAGACTAACCAGTCTAATCTCCAGGAACTGGGCAGCATGTTGTTTTCAGTCAAACAAGGGATGACTCAGCTCCTGCCACCTGCTGCTACATCTTCACCTGAGGTCAGTCTTCCTATTTCTAATATTCCCCAAGTGACCACCACAGAGCAAAATTTAAGACCAGCAGAACTTTTTTGTGGAGAGCCTGAGATGTGTGGGGGTTTTGTACTCCAGTGTGAGTTAACTTTTCAGAGAGCACCCAGTCTGTACTCTTCAGATGCTGCTAAAATTTCATTTTTTATCACCCAGTTAAAGGGGGACGCTTTACGTTGGGCTCATGCTCATTTATCCTCTCACCCTGTTAGTACCTTAAGCTTTGCCTCACTCCTAGAAGAATTCAAACGCGTGTTCGATCAACCCCTCCAACGAGCAGAAGCAGTAAAACTTCTACTCACCCTTCGTCAAGGCAGACGCTCCGTTACGGCTCATGCTCTGGAGTTCAGAATCACCGCCGCCCGAACCGGATGGGGAGAGGTCGCACTCAGAGGTACCTTCCTACACTCTCTTTCCAACTCCATAAGAGACCACTTAGCAGCATTAGAGGAACCACGAAGTTTGGACGAGCTAATTCAGTTAGCCACACGTATCGACAATCAACTACAAGAACGAAGGTGGGAGAAAGACTACGATTCCCAGAATCCGCCTACTTCCGGTTTTCCCTCTACGTCAAAACGTCGAACTGTTTACAATAGAAAGGACTACATTTCCCAGAGTTCCACTGCTTCCGGTTTTCACTCCACACTAAGACAACCACCGGCATTAATGTTAGAATACAAACCTGACTCAGAACAAGAACCTATGCAGCTGGGTCGCACTCGCCTCTCTCCAGAAGAGAGACAAAGAAGAATAAACAATAAAGCCTGTATATATTGTGGTGAACAAGGACATTTCATTGCTCGTTGCCCACTCTTGGGAAACGGCCCCTCTCACCAATAAAGCAGGAGATATTGGTGAGAAACTCTTCTTCGTCTCCTGTCTCCCGCTTGGAACTCAACACCACCATTATCAGCAATAGAGAGAGTAAATCTGTTGTTGCTCTAGTGGATTCTGGGGCCGAACAGAACCTCATTAGCCAGGACTTGGTGGAACTTCTATCCATCCCCACACAACTTCTCCCCACGCCTCTGACAATGGCTGGGCTGACAGGTCAAAAGTTTGCTTCAGTGTTTAAGAAGACTGTACCAGTACACCTCATGATCTCCGGGAACCATCATGAACACAGTGAGTTCTTTGTATTCGAGTCACCCGTTACACAGCTTGTTTTGGGTTTTCCTTGGCTTAAAGATCACAACCCCATAATTAATTGGAGGGTTAATAGAATAGAACAGTGGAGCCCACACTGTTTAATGAACTGTTTAAGAACTGCTGTTCCTTCCACTATTAAACATCCTGAGGCACCCGATCCAGTCGATATGTCTAAAATTCCTAGTGTTTACCATGACCTTGCCCCTGCATTTAGTAAACAAAGGGCCTTGTCATTACCGTTGCACCGCCCGTATGATTGTGCTATTGATTTATTACCAGGGGCTCCTCTTCCTTCTAGCCGCCTTTACAATTTGTCTGGTCCAGAACGTGACTCTATGAAAGAGTATATATCTGAATCATTGAACTCAGGCATAATTCGTCCCTCCACCTCTCCTGTTGGTGCGGGATTCTTCTTTGTGGCTAAGAAGGACAAGACTTTACGTCCCTGCATTGACTATAGAGGACTAAATCAGATCACAATTAAAAACAAATATCCCTTACCTCTTATTGACTCTATCCATGAACAATTACACTCTGCCAAAATATTTTCCAAATTAGATCTTCGAAACGCTTATCATCTCGTCCGAATCAAAGAAGGCGATGAGTGGAAGACGGCATTTAAGACACCACTGGGACACTTTGAGTACCTAGTCATGCCATTTGGTCTCACCAATGCCCCTGCAATATTTCAGACGTTAGTTAATGACGTTTTAAGAGACTTTTTGAACGTTTTCGTATTTGTGTATTTGGATGATATATTGATCTACTCACGGGATGAGGAGCAACACGTTCACCACGTCAGGACTGTCCTACAACGATTATATGAGAACCAACTGTACGTTAAAACCGATAAGTGTGATTTTCATGTACAATCTGTCTCCTTTTTGGGCGTTATTTTTGAAGGAGGACAATACCGCACAGACCCTGAGAAAACTAAGGCAGTGGTGGAATGGCCAACGCCCGGGACACGTAAACAGCTGCAGCGATTTCTGGGCTTCGCCAACTTCTACCGTAGGTTCATCAAAAACTACAGCAGGATCGCTGCTCCTCTCACCCAATTGACCTCCACCCTGCGGACTTTTAAGTGGACTCAGGAGGCAGAAACAGCTTTTGGTGAGCTAAAAAGACTTTTTTCCTCTACTCCTATTCTTTGCCACCCCGATCCAAAGATTCAGTTTATCCTCGAGGTCGATGCTTCTGACACTGGCGTGGGAGCCGTTTTGTCTCAGAGATCTCCTGTTGACAACAAAGTGCACCCCTGTGCGTTTTTCTCTCGACGCCTCTCCTCCGCTGAACAGAATTATGACGTTGGAAACCGTGAGCTCCTTGCTGTCAAGTTGGCCTTGGAAGGATGGCGACACTGGCTCGAGGGCACAGACATACCATTCTTCATCTGGACTGATCATAAGAACCTCACTTATCTCCGTGAGGCCAGGAGATTAAACCCTAGACAAGCTAGATGGTCGTTATTTTTTACAAGATTTAACTTTGTGTTGACTTTCAGACCCGGCTCAAAAAATGTGAAGCCTGACGCCCTCTCCCGTCAGTTCTCACCACCAGAGGACACCGAACAGGAGCCAAACATTCTTCCCTCATCCTGTGTGGTCGGCTCGTTGACCTGGTCCATCGAAAAAGACATCTTGGAGGCCCAGAAATCCGAACCTGACCCTGGGACAGGCCCTGCCGGCACTATGTTTGTACCCACCTGTATCAAGGCTAAGGTACTCAACTGGCTCCACACTCATAAGATCTCTTGTCACCCAGGTGTTGCTCGCATGTTAGCCCTGACTAAGAGACACTTCTGGTGGCCCTCCATGAACGAGGATGTAAAAGATTACGTAGCCGCTTGCCCCACGTGTGCCAGAAGTAAGACTGGCAACCAGCCTCCTGCTGGAAAACTACAGCCACTCCCCACGCCTAGTCGCCCATGGTCCCATATATCACTAGACTTTGTTACTGGGCTGCCTCCCTCTGATGGTAACACTGCTATTCTCACTGTTATTGACAGATTTTCTAAAGCGGCTCATTTTGTTCCATTACCCCAGCTTCCCTCGGCCTTGGAGACAGCTCAGCTGTTAGTCCAACATGTGTTTCGAGTTCACGGCATCCCATCGGACATCGTTTCTGACAGAGGACCCAGTTCATATCTCAGGTATGGAAGAACTTTTGTAATTCCTTAGGGGCCTCTGTCAGCCTAACATCGGGTTACCACCCACAGTCCAATGGTCAGGCCGAGAGGGCCAATCAGGAGTTGGAGGCTGCCCTCAGGTGTGTGGTGGAGGACAACCCCTCCACATGGAGTCAACATCTGGTGTGGGTGGAGTATGCCCACAACACCCACACATCATCTGCTACTGGTTTGTCTCCTTTTGAAGCCTCCCTTGGCTACGCTCCACCATTGTTTCCCAGTCAAGAGGGTGATGTAGCAGTTCCTTCGGTGCAACATCATTTCAGGAGATGTCGTCGGGTCTGGCGCCAAGCTAAGCTCGCCCTACTGCGTACAGCTGCCAAGAACAAGGAGATTGCAGATCGTCATCGATCTGCAGCCCCAGCTTATGAGGTTGGACAGAGAGTCTGGCTGTCGACCCAGAACATTCGCCTCAAGGACACCCCACGTAAGTTGGCTCCCCGCTTCATTGGCCCCTTTAGCATCACGCGTATCCTGAGTCCTACGGCAGTCAGACTCCAGCTACCCGCATCTATGCGAATTCATCCCACCTTCCACGTGTCTCAACTCAAGCCCGTTGTGGAAAGCCCACTATGCCCTCCTGCCGACCTCCCTCTGCCCCCCCCCCGTCTCATTGACAACCATCCAGCCTTCACGGTCCGCCGCATCCTGGACGTTCGGCGCCGGGGGCGGGGGTTCCAGTATTTGGTCGACTGGGAGGGTTACGGTCCAGAGGAGCGCTCTTGGATCCCGAGGTCTTTCATCTTGGACCCCAGTCTCATCACCACGTTCTTCAGGGCACACCCAGAGAAGCGCTTCAGGTCGCCGGGAGGCGACTCTTGAGGGGAGGGTAATGTAAGGATCCAGCCTTGCACCCTGCCTTTCTCTCTCCTCATCACTCCTAATTGGCTCCAGCTGCAGATGATCAGCTCTACATCCAGGAAGAGTATAA
>NW_023622815.1:0-4575 GCF_014905685.2 Nematolebias whitei | reverse complement strand
TAAGGTCCTTAAGGTCAAGGTTTTGACATCAGGCCTAGTTCACTACAGTCCCCCCTTTGGAAATCATCGCCTGTCCATGGGGATGAATTCCAACATGAACTTACGCCTTCGAATGTCCTTGAGCTTGATGTAATCCAGCAAGGAAAACAAAAGTCAAAAGTAATCCAGCAAGGAAAACAAAAGTCAAAAGTGATCCAGCAAGGAAAACAAAAATCAAAGGATGTAATCCACAATGTTTTTGGTAATTCCATTGTGTTGATGATAATTCCATAATGTTGTTGGTAATTCCATTGTAGCAATGCTTTAACCCCTTGGAAACAGAGTTTGTAATCCATTGGAAAAAGTCATATAATCCACAACGATTAATCCACAACGATTGGAAGTGTTGATTGATCAGCATACAGAGGGGTTCCCTTGGATTGAACCGAAGATGCAGCCACTGGATGAAGATTGGAGACCGTCAGGATTGCAGGTCTCCTCCAGCGAAGGTCGTCGCTGGGTGGATGTCCAGTCTGTGCCGTTCTGGTTCAATGTGACATGCAATTATGTGGTTTAAGGTGGGCTTATGAAGGGGATTTTACATAAGGCCTTAACTATATGCACCTGGTGTGTAAGCTATTATGGTTGGGAACAGCTACAACTACCAGTTAAGGGGTGGAACATGCTGAAAAGGGTAACTATAGGGACTTATACCTATAGAAAAGGGTTCCAAACTATTTTTCCATTTCTAACTTGGTTTAAGTTAGCTTTACATGGCAAAATATAGTTTGGTTCAATGGTCTGTTGTCTTTTAGACGAACGACTTGAGATTGGGTGTTTGGTTTCCCCATAAATGTTTTTGGAAGTCTATGGCGAGACTCATCAAAAAGAATTAGCTACCCCCCCGAATAGAATTGTTCGAGTAGGTTCGGCTTACGCGTTATGAGATCAATGTAGATTATGGTACTTAAGGTAGCATTAATCTACATTGACTCCGCAAAGATTGCATTTTAACGAATGAACTGCATGTTGGCATGGTTAAAGGCCTCTTAGTCTCTAACTTAACTACACAACAAAATTCATTCTTGCTTGGGGTGTTCAGAAACAATACCAAAAACCAATTAAACGATGTCTCAACATCGACAAAAACAGTGACTAAGCAACCAGTAAAACAACGTTTCAACATTGACAAAAGTAGTGATTAAGCAACTAGAAAACGGCGTTTCGGTGCGCCACTCACTCTGAATGTCAGATTTGCTCACGTTATCGCGTCTGGTAGCATTATCCTAACTGGCGTCACCCCCCTTCGGTCATGGGAGACCGCGAACACGGGTGAGGACGTCGCTCCATGAGCTAAAGTTAGTTAGGCTGTCCTTGAGTAGTTTTAACTGTTTGCGCAGCTGAAAGAGGACTTTTAGGTCTGGATTGGAATCCAGTTCACCTTTCGATGGAGTGTATTTGTCTGGGTCAGTCAGATACAGTATCATCGATTTAATTGCAGAATCATCCAACTTCTGAAGTTGGATGATGTCTGGGTCAGTTGAAAATGACTTTTCATATTTTAAAAGAACTTGGCGAAGGTTGTCTCTTTCTTCATCAGATGTCAGAGTGTCGGCTTAGGCGACCACCTGTTCAATCTGTGATGAGACTGATGAGGGTTCTTGCTCCTTGGGGAGCTCCAACGAATCCTTTTCTGAGTCGTCGGACCTGTCTATGGGTAAGACACCATAGGTTTGAGGTCCTTGGTCGACGTCATCCGTTGAGAAAAGAGCTGTGGCCTGTGTTGGTTTTGTTAACCATACTGGCCCAGCTTCTTGACTCGGTACCAGGTTATCTGGGAGTCCTCCCAGAACTGGAATGCCTAGTTCAAAATCATGAAAATCAGGTTCTGAGTGTTCAGCTTGCGATGACTCATCATCGTTTGTGTGTGAGTTTACCCCCCCTTCGTCCGATGAGGGGTTGTTGGAGGTGTAGTGAACTAGGCCTAAGGTCAGGATTTGACCTTAAGGACCATATGGGACAGAAGCTGTCATTTCATTGATTTGAATCCAGAAATACAGGTTGACCCATCCTGAGACTTTCTTTCTTTAAGAGTTCAAGTGAAAGAACACTCTCTTTTCTATTATCATTACTATTTTACAAATGTTTGATAATCAAAGTGTTTTAGTTCAAACCATTTTAGATGTTGTAGTGAACTAATCATTTTTAATTAACTGTGAAACAGTAATAATGGTTTTAATCCTCATGCAAAGTTAGAATTCATGTTAAGGTCTGTTACAGAGTAATTATGCATTTTCTGATTTTCTGTCTTTGAATGAGCAGGGTAAGTTGGTCCAAGGTTGGACTCAAACGCAGACAAGTGTTGGAACGAGCTGTCATGTTTTTAAATCCTCTCAGACGTAAATAGAGAAGCTGGCACCTGTTGGCACCTGTTTTCCGCCAACTCGTCCAAACATTTCTCTCTCTGTCTCTAAAAACATTTTCAATCTGTTCCATAACATTCTTGCTGTTTTTCTGACTCCTAGTGACCTCTTACGTCACAAAACACACCCCTGTCTGGTCGATATTGACCAATCAGAAACTCCCAAATGAACCGGAAATAGAGCCCTTTAAAATGTCGGTACTTCCTAGTTCAACCCAGTCGAGTTTAGTGTCGAGGAGAGTCGAGTTGGAGTCGGGTGGAGAGTTTGCAGAAGTCCAGTCGCTTCAGGCTCCGGCTTCAGGCTCCGGCTTCAGTCGTTGCAACTCGTGCTGGGAAACAGGAAAATCCTGACATGACCACAGAGCTCTTCCGAGTCTTATGGGATTATAACATCTTCCACCTCTGGGTGGAACTCTGACGGACTCCACTCATGTGAAGTCCACTCGTGAGGTGAACCTGTGTCGGACGGAATACCGTCACTACTTCGGACGATTCACAGCTGTTCCTACGGAGACGCTGAAAGGGTGCGTTGAATGGACTTTCGTACCAGTGGAGACATCTCCAGGTAAAAAGTTGATTTATACCACCTAAGTGTTCTGGGGGAAGAAGCTGAGAAAAACCCGGAGAGTGCCGTTCTAATGCTGACACAAACAAACCCCCTCACCCATCTTTTTCTCCCTCTAAACTTCATCTTTCCATCTTTAAAATTCTTCTATCAGGTAGAAATCATTCCAGATATTTTAGAAATGTCTGTGTAAAGTTCTCAACCACCGCCGTGTGGTCAATCAAAATTGTACAGCTTGCTAAAATTAGCCATGTTGTTATTTTCCATATTTTGCCAATTAATGTAAATGTGTGATGTGTTAAACTTTGATTCTGTTAATAAATGACCCACTGTCGTTGGTGAGTCAAAGATAATTAACGTCTCACGTTACATTTCTAAATTCAATGCACATTATGTACGGTCCAGAAAAATGAAAGAATCCGTTTAATTTATGAATATATATCTCATACATATGTTCATCTACAGAGGCAATAACAGCAATGTCTTGGTGTGTTTCACCGACATCTGTAATGTTGTCATTCGCGCCTTCAGATTTAGTAGCGATCACATCACTACACTGCGTTCCAGGTTGGTTTCCCATTTGAGCGTGTATCAAAGTTTCTAACAACCTGCGCGGTTTCTCTGTCTCTTCCGAGCTCAGAGGTGTAGGGCCTTGTTCCTGGGACCTTTGTGATTTTATCGCCTCGGTTCGTTTCGTCCGAGGTGGGGGAGGGTTAGGTACGTCTTTTGGGGGTTCCTCTTCGGACTTCCCCTGATAATATGGGTCCTCTTGGATCCCATATCTTTGCGTCCTACGCACATCCCATATACGATAATCACGTTCATCCTCTGAAAGAGGAGCTTTTTTGTCCCAGCGTGCACCTTCATTACGTGGTTTGTTAGTTTGAAAATACTGCTTTTTCTCGCCTGTTTTAGGAGGTGGAGGCGATGCACTCCATCCTTCCATTTCTAGGGAGTGGGGTTTAACCTTTACACCAGGAAGCACTTCTATGGGCGTCTTAGCATGAGAACATGCCTCGAACACATTCACAGCACACTGTTGCATGTTTGGTGGAGGAGACCTGTTCAGGTCTGTTCCTACCACTTTAGGTGAGGGTGGAGGTTTTTCTCTCCACACATGTGGAGGTGCAACAACATCTTTCTGAGGTGGTTGTGGGTGACCTGGACTCTGTCCACGGTCTTCTCTGAGTTCCAGATAAACTCGCCCCACGTCAGAACTTTTATTTGTTGTTGCGGCCAGTTTCTCCTCACATGCTTTTAAGCGTTCCTGTGATGTTTGACATTCACTTAGTAAACGCATATATTCTTCGAGTAATACCTCTTTATCCACTCTGCGTTTTTCCAGATCTTTTTTAAGCACATCTATTTCACCTTTGCAGCGGGAAACTTGTGACACTGTCACGATGTGATCCCGTCTTAATGCAAAGTATGATTCTTTCAGCAACATTGCCATTTTAGCCAGCTTTTCATAGCTTGACATTGTAATTTCTGTAGAGGTCACACTCTCTGCAACCTCCATCAGATTGTCCACTAACTCTTTTGAGCTGCAAACTCTCCACCCAACTCCAACTGGAGGTGGAACCTCTTGCAGAACTCTCCATCATCAGCT
>NW_023622814.1:335-4575 GCF_014905685.2 Nematolebias whitei | reverse complement strand
ACTTTGATTCTGAAAATAAATGACTCCATTCATTTGATGGGTCAAAGATAATAACGTCTCTCGTTCACATTTCTGTTAAAATCAATACACGACATTACACAGTCAGAAAAATGAAGAACTCGTGAATATTGTATGCATATATATTTCATATATTTGTCATACAACAAGTGACACGTACCCACGTGACTCACTACAAACTGGTGGCCCGTAACGGTTCATGAATGACTGTTAATACGTGTAAGATTGATTTAAATGTTGGCATGTTGAAAAAGTAACAGTTTATCAGCTGTGCTGAAACCGTGCGTCTTTACGCAGCGCAATTGGAGCTGCGCGCTTGTGTTACGCTGGCAATGTTTTAAAAGCTGAAATTGTGTCATTGAGTCTTTATAAAGCTGAATTGTACGTCTGTATGTGTAACATAAGCTGGCTTTGAGCTGTGGAAACGCTTTATTCTGTTTAAACTGTGTTCCAGACGCTGTTCTGGTCCGGTTCGGTTCTGTGGTTCCGACTCGGTTCTGAAACGGGTTCGAACGAGTTGTTTTAAATAGCTAGAAAGACGTTTGTCACGGAGCGCCGTCTCCGTGCGGCTCAGGGGGTTATTCGTTACAAATCTTAACAGAAAAAGTGCATTTTGATGGTTTAAAGGACGAAAAAGTGACGAACTATTTTACGCTAATCTAACTTGCTAGCTGGAGAAAACGCTTCCTGATTGGTTGAATTCGCTGTTGTGGAGCGCTCTGATTGGTTGAGAAGGCTGACTGGCGTGGCTACGTCACTTCCTCTCACCCTGCGCTGCTTTGCCATTGGTGATTTCAGTCACGTGACCCGGAAATGAAATTCGTTTTCATAGGGAAATAAAATCTGCTTTTTAAAGCTGAAAAGTAACTTTAAAGTGGTTTTGACACGCTGGTCAAGTGCTTCGAAGCTATTTGCTGAAATTTTGCTACGTCAGAGTTTAAAATTCGTCAAAAAACGATGTTTTTAAACAACGCTAGCGATGCTAATTTTAAGCTAAACAGCTAACGACCGGAGCTTAAACTACGCTTAAAATCACTAAATGAAGCTGCTATACAGTCCCAAAAACTCATGTTTGAAGCTATAAAGTCTGATTGCAAAACTTTTGCCACTTTTGTGTAAAAAATCCGTTCAGAAATGTTGATTTTAACCGAGTTTAGCCGAAGCTAACTTCAAGCTAAGCAGCTAACAACAGGATGTCAACCGAACGCCACAGGAAGTTATAGCACCCCTAGTGGACAACACAAACAGTGACGGAGTTATAATTGTTGAGGTAATACTGACATCTCCTGGCGAGACGTGAGATCACAGGTTTCACTTCGTTTTTAGGTAAAGAGTGAAATTAAACGTTTTTTTTTTATTTTTCTGTAAGGCAATTTTGAGTTAACAAACTTCCTCAAAGCTGAATAAAACACTGTTATCTTACATTTTAAAAAGTAATAGGTATTTATGCAAAGAAGCATTTACCAAAAAATTTTATTCACTAATAAATCCTTGAGAAACAGGTTCATAATAAAATTAGAAACTTTTTAAAAAAACAGATACAGTTACAAATATTCACAGAGTTGAATAGTTTACTCATTTTGCTTGAAGGATAATACACGTTTAATTGCAAAATCACTAAATAAGAGTAAATTTATGAGGAAAAAGAGATTTTTCTGTTTAATTTGCCACCTAAATAAAATATCTCTCTATTTAATTTTAAATAGAAGCTTTACAGGAGCAAATACAGTTTTTCTGAAGAAAGACTGATTATTCCTCATCATCAATTTCTTTTTCTTTTCACCCACCTGAGTTGATGAGTAACTGTTTAAAATAGCAAATTTCTGGAACAGAACGGTTTAAAAAAACGTTTTAAACTAATATTGCTGTGAGACTAAAGAAAAATTTGCAGGTTTATAAAAATTCAGTGTTTTAGAGTAAATACACTAAAAAACAGCTTGGTACTCTAGTATCTGTGGAAAATAAGCACAAAAAGTAACACTGCCAAAAGAGCGTTTACTTAAATATTCATGAATTGGGGTAAAACCTGAGAAAGGTACCCACAGTTGAATAAGTGACTTATAACAGTACTTCTGTGTAAACCCAAAGCTAAAATAAGTGTGAAAACTCATTGACTTGAATACAAATATTTACCTGTAAAATATCTAAAGCTTGCAACTGTTCAAACAGATAAATTGCTACACAGTGAAAACATGACAGGTGTGTTAGAAAAAGATTTTGATCCAAAAGGAATGGCGGACTGCTTGGAGAATGCGTTCGCGCTTCTCGGGGCGTCCTTACATCCATATATAATTCAGACAGAGCGCATGAACCCAAAAGAGTTAGTGGACAATCTGAAGGAGGTTGCAGAAAGTGTGACCTCTGCAGAAATCACAAAGTCAAGTTATGAAAAGCTGGCTAAAATTGCAATCTTGCTGAAAGAGTCATTCTATAAGGCCGTTGAGAAAACTGATTACCTAAAACAAAGGTTAGACAGTGAAATAGTGTTTGCTAAGGAAATTGAAGAATACGTCCTTCAATTTAAACGTGAACACGAGGCCCGCATAAGACAATATCATGAACAGATGTCTCAAGAACAGCAAAATACAAGTGCAGAAATTGATTTGCTGAACAGCAAACTACAAGTACTTGAAGCATCACTATCGGAAGCAAGGGACCTCTCAAAGACTGAGCTGTTAAAACAGGCTCAATCATATGAAGGGAAGATTAGGGATAAAGACCGTGCGTACCAATCCGTGCGTTCAGATAACGATGTGCTACAAGCACAGTTACAGATCGCATTGAAGGAGCTGGACGCTTGCAAGGCAGACAAGACGGAATCACTCCGACAATGGCTGATTTTAATAAAAAAATATCAGACATCACAGGAGGACCTGAAAGCTTGTGAGGAGAATTTAGCTACAGCTACAAACCAGATTTCTGATATGGGGCGGCCTAGTCTAAGACTCAAAGACGAACAGTATCAGGGTCCGAGACAGCCACGAACTCTCCAGTCAGATGCTGTTGCACCTCTTCCTCCTGACAACACGCCGTTACCCCCACCCCCACCATGGGCGGTAGGGACAGAACTGCACCAATATGTACCTCTTCCTCCTGACAACACGCCGTTACCCCCACCCCCAGCATGGGCGGTAGGGACAGAACTGCACCAATATGTACCTCTTCCTCCTGACAACACGCCGTTACCCCCACCCCCACCATGGGCGGTAGGGACAGAACTGCACCGATATGTACCTCTTCCTCCTTACCCGCCACCCCCACCCCCACCATGGGCGGTAGGGGCAGGCCTTGACCAATCTGCACCAATCACGCATGTGAGACCGTTGATACAGTCTCCTTCAATGGATGATTTGCAGAAAGTCTCAAAATATGTACAACGTTTCGTTCCCGGCCCTATGGGGTCGGCAGGAACAAAAGCGTACCTCAGAGATCTGGATTTCAGATTGAGAGCTTATCCTAATGCTACGGCAGAAGATAAAATCAGTCTGATACGACTCACTTCGGACAGAGAGGTGTTCACCTTCATCGAGCGTCTACCAGATGCAACGAGAAAGGATTACAAACTTCTGTGTGAAGCTCTGATCAAAGAGTATGACTCTTGCACGGGACCTGCTGGTTTCCCAGCCGCTGACAAGGTCACGCAGGGCAAGAATGAACATCCAAAAGTTTATTACAAAAGAATCTTCCAAGCTTATTTTGGTAACAGAAATGAGACCGGAATGGAAGAAGATGATGGTTTTAAGTTTGTTTTCACCAAAAATCTCCACTCTGATTTTAAAAAATCAGTACAAATGATGGCAAATTTCAGAGAAAAATCCATCAGTGAGATTAAACAGTGTGCTGTGAATGTGTTTGAAGCATGTTCTCATGATAAGACGCCCATTGAAGTGTTTCCTAGTGTAAAGGTTAAACCCCACTCTCTTGAACTAGAAGGACGACGTGCTTCGCCACCTCCTCCTAAGAAAGAGAGAAAACAGTCTGTTCAAAATAACAAACCACGTAATGAAGGTGCACGTTGGGACAAAAATGCTCCTCTTTCAGAGGATGAACGTGATTATCGTAAATGGGGTGAGCGTAGGACGCAACGATATGGGAAACCATATCATCAGGGGCAGTACGTAAAGGAACCCCCGAAAGACGTACCTGACCGTCCCCCACCTCGGACGAAACGAACCGAGGCGAAAAAATCACAAAAGTTCCAGAAACAAGGCCCTACACCTCT
>NW_023622814.1:0-235 GCF_014905685.2 Nematolebias whitei | reverse complement strand
ACTTTGCAGTAATGTAATCCCTATTACATCTGAGGGCGCGAATGACAACATTACAGATGTCGGTGGAACACACCAAGACGTTGCTGTTGTTGCCTCAAACAACCCCTCATCAGAAGAAGGGGGGGTAAACACACACACAAACGATGACGAGTCATCGCAGGCTGAACACTCAGAAACAGCTTCTGCTGTGCTGACGGTTCAGACAAACCAAGATTACACAGATAAGGCTGAACGC
>NW_023622813.1:0-4575 GCF_014905685.2 Nematolebias whitei | reverse complement strand
AGTTTTAACTACGCTTAAAATCACTAAATGAAGCTGCAATATTGTTCCAAAAACTCATGTTCAGGCTAAGAAGTCGTGTTTGTTGAAATTTTGCCACGTTTGTGTAAAAAATCCGTTCAGAAATGTTGATTTTAACCGAGTTTAGCCGAAGCTAACTTCAAGCTAAGCGGCTAACAACAGGATGTCAACCGAACGCCACAGGAAGTTATAGCTCCCCTAGTGGATAACACAAACAGTGTCTGAGTTAAGATTAGTAAGGTAAGGCTGACATCTTCTGGACAACCTTGAGAAGACAGGTTTTCACTCGCTTATTAGGTCTAAATAGTGAAATTAAACGTTTTAATTTTCTAAAAGGCATTTTTCGAGTTAATAAACGTTCCTTAAAGCTGAAAATTACTGTTATCTTGCATTTTAAAAGTTATAAGGTATTTATGCAAAGAAGCATTTACCAAAAAAAATTTTATTCACTGATAAATCCTTGTAAAACAGGTTCATAATAAAATTAGAAACTTTTAAAAAATAGAAACAGTTACAGATTTTCACAAAGTTGGAAAAAGTTTACTCATTTGCTAAAAGGATAGTGCACGTTTAATTGATAAATCACTAAATAAAAGTAAATACATCAGACAAAGAGACTTTGCTGATTTTATTTATTTTGAAAAACCTAAAACATTAAAATTCTCCTGTTTAATCTTTAAATAGAAGAAAAATGACAAGCGAAGAAGAAGAAGACAACTTTTTAAAACCAACAAATGATGATATCATTTTGGGGGCCTTAAATATTTTAACAACTCCACTGATTGGTACACAATTAGAGCAATTACAACAACTTGATGAAGCTCAAAGACGAGAAGAGCTGAAAAGTCTGGCCGCAGGAACATTAAAGACAGAGAGTAAAAAGCTCAGCCTTGAACGGTTAGCAAAAATCTCTCTGCTTCTAAAAGCTGAATTGGATGAACGGTCGGAACGCCTTGACTGGACGTCTAAAACACATGAGAAGGATCTCTCAGAAATGCAGGCGTCACTAGAAGCAAAATCTTATGAAAAGCTTAAAGAAATAGACCGTCAGTACAAAGCCACGTGTGCAGATAACGAGGTGCTACAACAACAGTTGCAGCTTGCAAAAACTGAACTGGAACAATGCAAAATAGATAAACAAAATCTACAAAAGCTACATATGCGCTTAGAAGGTGACTACTGTACATCCCAGGAACATTTAAAAAAATGTGAGGCGAAACTAATAGCAGCAATAGAAAAAGGTCAGAATGTTGTTCAAGGTGACCTGGAATCCAAACCAGACCTTGAACAAAGTCGGACTAATACACCAATTACTCAACGACCTCTTCACTCACATGGTGCTTTTAGACCCATCCAATCACCTACACAAACGGGCAGAGTAACACCCCCACAACTGATCACGCATGTGAGACCATTGATATCTTCTCCATCAATGGATGACTTGCAAAAAATCTCAAAATATGTACAACGTTTCATCCCTGAACCGTTGGGCTCCGCTGGAACGAAAGCGTACCTCAGAGATCTGGATTTCAGATTGAGAGCTTATCCAAACGCTACGGTAGAAGATAAAATCAGTCTGATACGACTCACTTCGGACAGAGAGGTGTTTACCTTCATCGAGCGTCTACCAGATGCAACGAGAAGGGATTACAAACTTCTGTGTGAAGCTCTGATCAAAGAGTACGACGCCTGCGCAGGACCTACTGGGTTTCCAGCCGCAGACAAGGTCACGCAGGGCAAGAATGAACATCCAAAAGTTTATTACAAAAGAATCTTCCAAGCTTATTTTGGTAGCAGAAATGAAACCGGAATGGAGGAAGAAGAAGGTTTTAAATTTGTTTTCAGCAAAAATCTCCATCCTGACATTCAAACGTCAGTGCAAATGATGGCAAATTACAGAGAAAAATCCATCAGTGAGATTAAACAGTGCGCTGTGAACGTGTTTGAGGCACGTTGTCATGCCAAGACGCCCATAGAAGTGTTTCCTGGTGTAAAGGTTAAACCCCACTCCCTAGAATTAGAAGGAAGGCGTTCATCGCCACCCCCTCCTAAAAAGGGAGAAAAAAGGCAGTATTTTCAGACTAACAAACCGCATCATGAAGGTGCACGCTGGGACAAAAAGGCTCCTCCTTCAGAGGACGAACGTGATTATCGTAAATGGGACCAGCGGAGGACGCAAAAAAATGGGAACCGAGAGGAACCCCAAAAAGACGTACCTACCCGCCCCCCACCTCGGACGAAACGTCCAGAGGCGAAAAAATCACAAAAATCCCAGAAAAAAGGCCCTCCACCTCTGAGCTCGGAAGAGACAGAAAAATTGCGTGAAATGTTAGAAGATTTGAAACACACTGACAAGGGAAGCCGACCAAAAGCACTATGCAGTGAGGTACTCACTACAGCATCTCTGGGCGCGAATGACAACACTACAGATGTCGGTGAAACACACCAAGACGTTGCTGTTGTTGCCTCAAACAACCCCTCATCGGATGAAAGGGGGGTAATCACACACACAAACGATGACCAGTCATCGCAGGCTGAACACGCAGAAACAGCTACAGCTGTGCTGACGGTTCAGACAAACCAAGATTACACAGATAAATCTGAACGCGTGAAAAAGCGTCAGAAAAAAACCAAAAGGTTTCTGTGTAACTTTATCAGAAAGGGGGCCGCCAAAAAGGCGTACCTGTCAGTAACACTCGAAGGTGTCCTCACACATGAAGCACTCCTGGACGGTGGGGCAGACATAACAATTATGTCAGCTAAACTGTTCGAGGAGCTGAGGACAGCCGCAGCCGAGAAAAACAGGATAATACCTCTATCTGATTGTGCTATAGAAATGCAGGGTCTCTCAGAAACGAAAACAACCCTGACAGCTATAGCAATGGTTCACATGCAGATTGGCAATATGACACTGTACCATCCGGTACACGTGACCCATGTTGACTCATTCCCATTTTTGGTTGGCCAGGATTTTATAAACCGCTTTAACGCGATTATAGATTATGGTGATCAAATAATGTGGACAAAAGTGAGCAAACCACTGCCAATAGAAACGCCTCCGGAGTGTGACACAGACTGCCCAACAGCAGGTACCGCGGAAGGCACAAAGGACTCCTCAGCCGAGGACACGAGCCCGGTGAGTACTCCTCTGACACCATGTGAAACCAAAGAAACCCAAGTGATCCAAACTCTGACTCAACAAGACAGCCTCCTCTGTGAGCTGGAGCAGTCAGAGTCCACCAAACACTACCTACCACGGGTAGTTAAGGGTGTAGAGATCCAAGGGTCCCACACCAACGATGCTGTACTGTCTCTGTGGACAGATAAATCAGCAATTAACCGAGCTTTCTACGAAACCTTGGTTCACAAACACGTTGGTCTAGAACTAATTAAAAAAGCTTTCCGCTTTCCATTAGTTCCCAATAGTTCACAGGTAATGACCGCAGAAGGAGTCATTAACCTAAAACTGAACTGGAATCAACGAGACCTGGTTCACCCATTTCTCGTTATCCAAAACTTACCACATGCATCCTACATAGGCTCTGACGTAAGGTTGGGTGTCCACGTGGACACCATCAACAAGGTGCTGTGGTCCCTCAAACCAGCCACAAAGGATCTTCCTGTGCTAGACACAGCGAGCCTTAAGGCTGGGCAGACCATTCCAGAGGCCTGCCAGGTTGCTAGCAACCAAGAAACCACAGTACCACCTCAGGTGATTAATCTAATGGTGCGAATCCACATAATAGCTGGACAAGCTATTAGCCATAAACAGGCATATTTTCAACCCTCTCCTGCATTTTTCAACTTGGGACTGTCCGTGGAAGCCACGAACCAGGCGAGTCTTGACTCCAGGACCACATCTATTGCTGTGTGTAACACAGGCATGGATGAGGTGCTGATCCCAAAAAACACTATGCTAGGATGGTTGATTTCAACCGACTTTCATGATTTTGAACTAGGCATTCCATTTCTGGGAGGACTCCCAGACAACCTGGTACTGAGTCAAGAAGCTGGGCCAGTATGGTTTACAAAACCAACACAGGCCATAGCTCTTTTCTCAACCGATGATGTCGACCAAGGACCTCAAACCTATGGTGTCTTACCCATAGACAGGCCCGACGACTCAGAAAGGGATTCGATGGAGCTCCCCAAGGAGCAAGAACCCTTAACAGTCTCATCACAGATTGATCAGGTGGTCGCCCAAGCCGACGCTCTGACATCTGATGAAGAAAGAGACAAATTACGCCAAGTTCTTCTAAAATATGAAAAGTCATTCTCAACTGATTCAACAGATTGTGGGTTGACCTCACTCCACGCAGTGAGAATCCCAACCCCACTCAACGCACCGCCAACATTTGTCAGACAATACAAGATCCCTCTGGCGGCACACCAGCCTGTCCAGGAGATCATTGATGACCTTTTGGTCAAAGGTATAATCAGACAATGTAACAGCACCTACTCTGCGCCTCTATGGCCAGTTTTAAAACCAAATGGTAAGTGGAGACTTACCATAGACTACAGGAAGCTAAATAAACAAGTACCTTTATCCAGGTGGCC
>NW_023622812.1:0-4575 GCF_014905685.2 Nematolebias whitei | reverse complement strand
TGGATGGATGGATGGATGGATGGATGGATGGATGGATGGATGGATGGATAGATAGATACAGTAGTTCCTCAATAATTTGTGGTTTTACATTCACAGACTTGCTCTTTCACGGGTTTTCAATTTGATTGTACACAACACATGACTGGCGATGGGGAAAAACAGACCCCACCCCCTGCCCCCTCCTTTCTCTTTCTCTGCTGTGACAAACAGCCTCATAAATAGAAAGAAGGGGGCGGGTGGGGTCTGCATTTCCCCATCGCTACTGCTCAGCGAGAAGGGATGAACAGACAGATTAACAAATGTAGAATATCGGAGAAAATGCTTAGGTGGAAAAATAAGAGTGTATCAGTTTAGAACGAGAGTGGCTGAGTGCGGTTCAATCAGGTATAAGACAGGACCCCACCCTCGCCCCTTCCTTTCTCTTTCCGAACAGAGCAGAGACACACAACAGGCAGGCATGCAACAGACAGCCTCAGAAAAAGAATGGGATTGGGAGGGGGGTCTGTCTTATACCTGAGTGAGCCACATGAGCGGCATGGATTGTTTATTTATAATAATCAAGCGCGACCAGAACTGAGCCTTTAGTCTCCCTCGGCGATCACTGAGCGAGCCAGGCCACCAGAAAATGCCCAGATACTCCCGATGGTAAGCTCGCCCCCGTGGCTCAATAACTGTAGCATCAGTCTGTCTGCTCTCGTTCACAGTTTAGAACATGGTTAAGAACATTGCAAGAGTTTGGGAAGGGTTTATAAAGCCTTAAGATATATATAAATATTAAAATGAATACAATGTTTCTACTTTGCAGATTTTCACCTGTCATGAGGGTGACTGGAACGTAACCCCCACGATAAGTGAGGGACTACTGTATACATAGTATGTATATTGTAATGTATATATAGATATATACATTAATCCCCCGTTTATCGCGGGGGATCCGTACCCTGAAGCCCCGTGATAAGTGAAAGACCGCAAAGTAGGGATAGTAGTACAAGTACCATACCATACCAACTTTATTTATAGAGCACTTTATGCACCCAACAGGACCAAAGTGCTTTACACAATTATATAATACAATACAATGATAAAATGGAAGGGTAAAATTTAAAACAGGAATAAAATAATAAAATAAAATACAAACACAATAAAACAAGGTAAAACATCTCAGATTGTGCTAAAAGGCCAAAGAAAAAAGATGAGTTTTAAGAAGGGACTTAAAAACCTCAATTGAAGAGGCCTGTCTTATGTTCAATGGAAGGTCATTCCAGAGCCTGGGAGCTATCACAGAAAAAGCTCGGTCCCCTCTAAGCTTACGCTTTGTCTTCGGGACCTTCAGAAACAACTGGTCAGCTGACCTGAGTGAACGAGAGGGTGTGTAAGAATGTAGCAGCTCAGACAGGTATGGAGGGGCATGGCCATTTAAAGCTTTAAAAACAAATAAAAGTATTTTAAAATGAATCCGGTAATGCACCGGCAACCAATGTAAAGAGGCCAAAACAGGAGAAATACTGTCAAATTTCCGTGTACCTGTTAAAAGTCGTGCAGCTGCATTCTGAACCCTCTGAAGCTGGGAAATACATGAATCACTAATACCTATGTAAAGTGCATTGCAGTAATCTAGCCGTGTGGTCACAAATGCATGGATTGCTGTTTCAAAATGCTGTCTGGGAAGAATTGGTTTTACTTTAGCCAGCTGCCTCAAATGAAAAAAGCCTGACTTTACAACTGTTTTAATTTGAGACTCCATCCTAAGACCAGCATCCATCTTGACCCCTAAATTTGTAACAACTGGCCTGACATACTGAGCCAAAGAGCAGTCAACAGGCAGAGAGTCTTCATTCGAGCTGCCAAAAATCACTACCTCTGTCTTGTCTTCATTTAATTTCAAGAAATTTTGGGCCATCCATGCCTTCAAATCCTCCAAACATAGAAACAGAGACCGAAGAGAAGTGGAATCTGCTTTCTTTAAAGGTAAATAAATCTGCGTGTCATCAGCATAACAATGAAAAGCAATCCCGTATTTCCTAAAAACAGAGCCAAGAGGAAGGAGATACAATAAGAACAAAAGAGGACCCAAGACTGAGCCCTGCGGAACACCACATGATAGAGGAGCAGAGGATGATCTATTGCCATCAAGACAGACACAAAAAGTGTGTTTTGTCAAATAAGACTTAAACCAGTCTAGAGCTGTTTGACCAAGGCCCACATATTGTTCCAGACGAGCAATTAAAATCGTGTGATCAACTGTGTCAAAAGCAGCTGATAAATCCAACAACACCAAAACAACACAATCACCAGAATCAGTTGCCCAAAATATATCGTTAAAAACTTTTAAGAGAGCTGACTCTGTGCTATGAAGTGATCTAAAACCAGATTGGAAAATCTCTAAAATATTATGTTCAATGAGATAGGACATTAGTTGCTTATAAACTACCTTCTCAAGAATTTTCGAGATGAAAGGCAATTTTGAAATTGGTCTGTAGTTCGCTAGGACAGCAGGATCCAAATTTGATTTCTTAATTAGAGGCTGGACAACTGCATGTTTCAGATTTTCAGGAACAACACCTGAGGACAAGCTACTATTAACAAGAGCAAGGATCGACAGACCTATAGTATGAAAAACCTCATTGAACAGTCGAGGTGGAATAGCATCATCTGGAGAACCAGTTGGCTTCAAGTGACTAACGACCTCCTGCAGGGATTGCAAAGTCACACATTCAAAGCTATTAAAAACAGCAGGGCAAGACACAGTATCAATAGGGTCATACACAATGGGTATGATCTGAGCCCTAATAGAAGTGACTTTCTCAACAAAAAAGTTTAAAAAGCTTTCACAAACAGCTGGGGAAGTCTCCACAAAAGCACCATGTGGGGCATTTAGAACAGAGTTAATAGTTTTAAATAAAATAGCTGGATTGCAACTGTTTGATACAATTATATTTGTCAGGTATCTTCTTTTAGCGTCTTTTACAATCCTTTGATAACAGCGCCAGCATTCCTTTAATATTTGCAGCGACACCTGCAAATTATCCTTTTGCCATTTTCGTTCAGCTTTACGACAGTTCCTCCTGGCAGCCCGAGTGTCGTCATTTAACCAGGGTTCATGTTTGGATTTTGCAAGTCTAGTTTTTAACGGTGCCACCGAATCCAGAGCTGCTTTGCTAGTAGAATAAAACCAGTTGCTGATATCCTCGGTTTTATTTCTGACAGTCTCTGGGATTGTACAGTTCTTATTAAAAACAGAAGAAAACTGAACAGCAGTAGAAGGGTTAAGAACACGACAGAACCGAACTGGTGCACATGGTTTAACCTTAGTAATAGACTGCTTTATCTCAAATAAAACAGGCATATGGTCTGAAAATAATGGGTCACCAATCACTAAATTAAAAACTGGTAGACCATAAGATAAAACCAAGTCAAGAGTGTGTCCATGCTCATGGGTAGCACCAGTTACAGACTGCACAAGATTAAAAGACTCAATAACATTAAGAAACGACTGAGCCATAGGTGAAGTAGGACAACAGATACGAATATTAAAATCACCAACCAATAAAACTCTGTCATATCATGGCATGATATCAGCCAAGAAATCAGAAAAATCACTTATAAAATTTTTGTTATATTTAGGGGGCCGATAGACCACCGCACACAACACTGTGTGGGAGCTAAGAAGTTCAAAGAGACCAAGCTCAAAGCTACCAAAACGGACTGGATGCAACTGTTTACAAGTAAAACAGCTTTTAAAAACCGTTACTATTCCTCCTCCTCGTCCAGACATCCTTGGAAAATTGAAATAGCAGCAGTTTTGCGGCAAGAGTTCATTAAAAACGCTGGACTCACCCATACCAGTTGTCCAAGATTCCGTTATGAATAAGAAATCCAGGCTTTGAGAGGAAAAGTAATCCTTAATGGCGAAGGTTTTGTTTGCTAGCGACCTAGCATTTATCAGACCGATCCTGGCAGAGATTGGCGGATCTCCGCCACCATCTGACGTCCGAGATTCCCGGCGAAGAGGTCGCAGGTTGTGAAGATTCACCACACGTCTATAGGGCCGAGGAGTGCAGGGAAAACGGGGCTGGAACAGTCCATCATGGCTTCCATCAACAGGCACTAAACAGGTACCCACAGGATCCAACGCACGTAACGGGAAGTAGAGGCGCGGCACCCGCCCACGAACATTGAATGGGTCTGGACATCGATGCCCCAAAGCAGCCTTCAAACGCACCAACCAGCCGCTACGTTTGCCACGGCGCTTCCGTCGAAAAGGTAGAGGCCAGAAGCGACACAGGTAAGCTGGAATGCCCAGCAACAAGGGCGGGGTTTTTCCACTAGTAGGATTCCACGATAACATATTACCAGTCGAGGCTCCAATCGAAGCTCCAATGTCTAGCAATTTTTGGCGATCATAGACAATCCGAGCGTTTACACTTGCATTGAGGATAAAAATAGACAACAGAAAAAATAGTAGGAGCAGCAGACAGCGAGCCTCAAACACTGGCGCCATTTTGCAGAATTTAAAGCGGTGAAGCAGGATCCCACGAGTAGTAAGAAGTAGTTTATTTTAGTGTATGTATATAT
>NW_023622811.1:0-4576 GCF_014905685.2 Nematolebias whitei | reverse complement strand
GAATCCGTTTAATTTATGAATATATCTCAGCATATGTTCATACTACATTCTGGTGGCCCGTGACGGGTTCATAAAATGGACTGTATTCGTGTGACAATTGAATATTACATGTTGGCATGAAAAGTGCAGATAATCAGCTGCTGTGAAACGCAGCAAGCTGAGCTGCGACGCTTGGAGAAAACGCTGTGTTGAGCTGCGATGCTTGGAGAAAATACTGCATGTTAGCAGCTAGTGATGCTTTGAAAGCTGATATTGAGAGTCAATGTGTCTGTTTAAAAGCTGAAATGTACGTCTGTTGTGTGTGACAAAGCTGATGAGCTGTGGAGAACGTTTATTCTGTTTAAACGGACGGAGTTTCTGCTGCCGACCCGGTTTTGGTCCGGTTCGGTTCTGAGAAATTCAAACGAGTTGTTTTAAATAGATGAAGAAACGTTTTAAGAACTGGACGAAGTCTCAGTGAAGCTTTGAGAGCTTATTGGTTACATTTTTAACAGAAAATAGTGCATTTTGACAGTTTAAAAGACAAAAAGTTGACGGACTAGTTCAGGCTAAGGCTAACATGCTAGCTGGAAAAACGATCCGTGATTGGTTGAAAACGGCTGAGTTGGGACTCCGTGATTCGCTGAGAAGTGAGTGACGTGCTTGCGTCACTTCCTCTAAGTCAGCGATATAAGAACCCACCCCGTTGCTGCTCTATCATTGGTAGATTCAGTCACGTGACCCGGAAATGAAGCTCGTCTTCTTAGGGAATTTCAATCTGCTTTTTAAAGTTGAAAAACGCTTTAAAGTTACATTCTGATCCGCTGCCCCGTTTCTTTGAAGCCTAATCGCTGAACTTTTGCCACGTTTCAGTTTGAAATCCGTCATTAAATGGTGTTTTTGGACCACCCTAGCCGATGCTAATTTTAAGCTAACAGCTAACGACCGGATGAGTGACGTGTCACGTCACTTCCTCCATGTCAGATTGTAAAGCTCGGTTGCACCGAAGCCTTTGCTGTGCTTAAAATCACTAAATGTGCCTTGCCACATGTCCCTAAAAACTCATGTTCATGCAAAAAAGTCGTGCTTGTTGAAACAACGCCACGTTTTAGCTTGAAATACGTTCAGAAATGTTGATTTAACCGAGTTTAGCCAAAGCTAATTTTAAGCTAAGCGGCTAACGACAGGATGTCAACAGAACGTCCACAGGAAGTTGTCATATGCTCCTGCTGGTAGAAAGCTAACACTGCCCCCTCCTGGGAAACTTGATATCACAGTTTCACTTCGTTTTTAGGTTATTTTGAGTGAAATTAAACGTGTTTATTTCTGTAAGACGAATTTTTGAGTTAATAAACGTTCCTCAAGTTGAATTATAACTGTTATCTTGCATTTAAAAAGTGATTAAGGTATTTATGCAGAAAGGCATTTACCAAAAACTTTTATTCACTGGTAATTCCTCATGACAGAGGTGCAAAATAAAAAATTAGACACTTTTTAAAAGATACAGATACAGATATTCACAGAGTAGATAAAGTTTACTCATTTGCTGGAAAGATAATGCACGTTTAATTGCTAGATCATTAAATAAGAGTAAATATATCAGGAAAAAGAGACTTTTCTGATTTTATTTTACCACCTAAAACAATTACATCTTCTTATTTAATTTTTAAATAGAAGATATTGGCAGGAGAATTGGAGTATAACAGTTTTTCTGAAGAAAGACTGATTATTTCTCATCATCAATTTTCTTTTCTCTTTTCACCCAACCTGGGTTGATGAGTAACTGTTAAAATAGCGAATTCTGAAATAGAACGGTTTAAAAGTGTCTTTAAACTGATGTTGCTGTGAGACTTTTTAGAAAAATTGCAGGTTTATAAAAATTCAGTGCTTTAGAGTAAGAAACACTGAGAAGCTTGGTAATCTAGTATCTGTTAAGAAATAAGCACATAAAAAGTAACATTGCATAGAAGCATTTACTTGAATATTCATGAATTGGGGTAAAACCTAGGAGACAGGTGCCTATTCCTCTGAATAAGTTGACTTATAACAGTACTTTTGTGTAAACCCAGAGCTTAAAATAGTGTGAAACTCAATGACACTTGAATACAAATATTTACCTGTAAAATATCTGAAGCTGGCAACTGTTTTAAACAGATAAAGTGCTACACAGTGAAAACATGACAGGTGTGATAGGAAAAGATTTTGATCCTTATGAGATGAAGGACTGTTTAGAGAAAGCGTTGAAGCTGCTGACAGCATCCTTACATCCATATGGCAAACAGGCGGACAGCATGAACCCAAAAGAGTTATTGGACAATCTGATGGAGGTTGCAGAGAGTGTGACCTCTACAGAAATTACAATGTCAAGTTATGAAAAGCTGGCTAAAATGGCAATGTTGCTGAAAGAATCATACTTTGCATTAAGACGGGATCACGTCGTGACAGTGCCACAAGTTTCCCGCTGCAAAACTGAGATAGATGTGCTTAAAAAATATCTGCACAAACGCAGAGTGCATAGAGAGATATTACTGGAACAATATATGCTTTTACAAAGTGAATGTCAAACATCACAGGAACGCTTAAAAGCATGTGAGGAGAAACTGGCCGCAGCAACAAATAAAAGTTCTGACGTGGGGCGAGTTTGTCTGGAACTCAGAGAAGACCGTGGACAGAGTCCAGGTCACCCACAACCACCTCAGAAAGATGTTGTTGCACCTCCACATGTGTGGAGAGAAAAACCTCCACCCTCACCTAAAGTGGTAGGAACAGACCAGAACAGGTCTCCTCCACCAAACATGCAACAGTGTGCTGTGAATGTGTTCAAGGCATGTTCTCATGCTAAGACGCCCATAGAGGTGTTTCCTGGTATAAAGGTTAAACCCCACTCCCTAGAAATGGAAGGACGGCGTGCATCGCCTCCTCCTCCTCAAACAGGCGAGAAAAAGCAGTATTTTCAAACTAACAAACCACGTAATGAAGGTGCACGCTGGGACAAAAAGGCTCCTCTTTCAGAGGATGAACATGATTATCGTAAATGGGATATGCGTAGGACGCAAAGATTTGGGATCCAAGAGGACCCATATTATCAGGGGAAGTCCGAAGAGGAACCCCCAAAAGACGTACCTAACCCTCCCCCACCTCGGACGAAACGAACCGAGGCGATAAAATCACAAAGGTCCCAGGAACAAGGCCCTACACCTCTGAGCTCGGAAGAGACAGAGAAACTACAAAGGTTTTTAGAAACTTTGAAAAACGCTGAAATGGGAAACCAACCTGAAGCACAAGGTAGTGAGGTGATCGCTACTAAATCTGAAGGCGCGAATGACAACATTACAGATGTCGGTGAAACACACCAAGACATTGCTGTTGTTGCCTCCACCAACCCCTCATCGGACGAAGGGGGGGTAAACTCACACACAAACGATGATGAGTCAGCGCAAGCTGAACGCTCAGAACCTGATTTTCATGATTTTGAACTAGGCATTCCAGTTCTGGGAGGACTCCCAGATAACCTGGTACCGAGTCAAGAAACTGGGCCAGTATGGTTAACAAAACCAACACAGCCCATAGCTCTTTTCTCAACCAATGACGTCGACCAAGGACCTCAAACCTATGGTGTCTTACCCATAGACAGGTCCGACGACTCAGAAAAGGATTCGTTGGAGCTCCCCAAGGAGCAAGAACCCTCATCAGTCTCATCACAGATTGAACAGGTGGTCGCTCAAGCCGACACTCTGACATCTGATGAAGAAAGAGACAAACTTCGCCAAGTTCTTTTAAAATATGAAAAGTCATTTTCAACTGAACCAGACATCATCCAACTTCAGAAGTTGGATGATCCTGCAATTAACTCGATGATACTGTATCTGACTGACCCAGACAAATACACTCCATCGAAAGGTGAACTGGATTCCAATCCAGACCTTAAAGTCCTCTTTCAGCTGCGCAAACAGTTAAAACTACTCAAGGATAACCTAACTTTAGCTCATGGAGTGACGTCCTCACCCGTGTTCGCTGTCTCCCATGACCGAAGGGGGGTGACGCCAGTTAGGATAATGTTACCAGACGTGATAACATGATCAAATCTGACATTCAGAGTGAGTGACGCACCGAAACGTCGTTTTCTAGTTGCTTAATCACTGCTTTTGTCAATGTTGAAACGTTGTTTTACTGGTTGCTTAGTCACTGTTTTTGTCGATGTTGAGACATCGTTTAATTGGTTTTTGGTATAGTTTCTGAACACCCCAAGCAAGAATGAATTTTGTTGTGTAGTTAAGTTAGAGACTAAGAGGCCTTTAACCATGCCAACATGCAGTTCATTCGTTAAATTGCAATCTTTGCGGAGTCAATGTATATTATTGCTACCTTAAGAACCATAATCTACATTGGTCTCACAACGCTTAAGCCGAACCTACTCGAACAATTCTATTCGGGGGGATAGCTAATTCTTTTTGATGAGTCTCGCCATAGACTTCCAAAAACATTTATGGGGAAACCAAACACCCAATCTCAAGTCGTTCGTCTAAAAGACAACAGACAATTGAACCAAACTATATTTTGCCATGTAAAGCTAACTTAAACCAAGTTAGAAATGGAA
>NW_023622810.1:0-4577 GCF_014905685.2 Nematolebias whitei | reverse complement strand
TTTTTCCCCCTGCATCTACTAACCTTTATCTTTTAGTTGCAAGCCTGTTGGACTCCGTTCCAGTGGACCTTAACATCAGTTCTACTTCTACTGGCAGCCCGCCACTACAACACTACCCAATCTCGAACTACCAATCAGAAGATCGGAACCAGCCCAGAACCGGACCTACTCCAGAGTTTTACTTTATTTCACAATAAATCTTTTAACCCTCTCAGTGGTTGTTGTTGTTGTTTGCGATCCGGCCTCTGGTTCATGACAGTAGAATCTGGCCATTATGGATCCAACACCAACCCGAGAGTGGTGCTCTAAGGTAGAAGGGGCTGTTAGTAAACTTGAGAAAGGGCTTCAGGAAATGGTTGTTTCTCTTCAAGCTTTGTCCCAACAGTCAAACCAAGTCATCAACCAAACCCTGTTGACTCCTGCACCAAGAGAACCACGGTTAGCCCCCCCTGAACATTTCAGAGGTGAGCCTGAGCAATGTCGACCATTTTTGACTCAGTGTGACATTCAGTTTCAATTGCAACCTTCATGTTTTCCCACTGAGCATGCTAAAGTAGCTTATGCTGTCTCACTTCTCGCTGGAAGAGCCAAGACGTGGGGCACTTCTGAATGGTTAAAAGGTGGCGTGGTATGTCGTAATTTTTCTGAATTTTCCAAAGAGTTGTGTCGGGTTTTTGACCCCATCCTCCCTGAGAGAGAGGCAGCCCGAAGAATTTTTGATATTAAACAAGGCAAGGATTCTGTAACCAAATACATCATTCACTTTCACTCTGTTTCAGCAGACAGTCATTGGGATGAACACGCACTCACTGACGCCTTTTTCAGGGGGCTTAATGAAGATGTTAAGGATGTGCTGGCAACAATGGACTATCCCTCATCCCTACGCCAGCTGGAGGAGGTGGCCACCCGTGTTGACCTTCGCCTGCGTGAGCGTGAGCGTGACCGTGAACAGAGTCGAGGCAAGGCCACAGCCATGTCCAGAACCAGACATCACCTTGTGGATCATGAACCTAAAACGGAACAAACCAAGAGCCCTCAGGATCCTCTGTATGCTACGGAACCCATGCAACTAGGAAGAAGTCGTCTGACCACCCAGGAACGAGAACGTCGGAGGAGGTACCATCTCTGTTTTTATTGTGGTCAAGGCGGTCATGATTGTCATCATTGTCCAGTAAAAGACCAGGCTCAGCAGGAGAAGAGAGGCTCCTGTTGAGTCTTAGTCATAAGATCAAGTCCTCTCCACCTATCATGTCCAAGTCCAAGGTCAAGTTCATAATAAAGGGTGGTCAACCCGTCATCGTCTCAGCTTTTATTGATTCAGGGGCCGACACGGAATTCATTGATAAAACCTTTGCCAAATCCATAGATCTGACCATTGTTCCATCACCTAACAACCATAAGGTCCTCGCTTTAGATGGTCATCCTTTAAGTCAATCTAGTCTTGAAACTGTTCCAGTCACCATGGTGTCGGCCAACAACCATTCGGAACTGATCAGATTCATTGTTATTGATTCACCCCAACTCCCAGTGGTTTTAGGTTCCACTTGGTTACGCAAACACAACCCCCAAATCGATTGGAGGAACCAAGAGATTGTAGGATGGGCTAATGAGTGTTATTCTACATGTATTCAGAGCCAACCCAGTTCACCAGCCCGTGTCACAGCCAATGAGGAGACCTATCCTAATCTAAGTCAGGTACCTAAAGAGTACCATGATTTGAAAGAGGTCTTTAATAAATCAAAAGCTACGTCCCTTCCGCCACATCGTCCATACGATTGTGGTATTGACCTGATCCCAGGTTCTACCCCCCCTCGGGGTAGATTATATTCTTTGTCTGGTCCCGAGCAAGAGTCCATGAGGAAATATATAACAGAGTCCCTCCAAGCTGGTATCATTAGACCTTCAGCATCCCCCGCTGGTGCAGGTTTTTCTTTGTAGGGAAGAAAGATGGGTCACTTCGTCCATGCATTGACTATAGAGAACTTAACAAAATAACCATAAAGAACAAGTATCCTCTGCCCCTCATGAACTCTGCTTTTGATATAATCCAAAATGCTAAGATATTCACCAAACTGGATCTTCGCAACGCTTACCATTTGGTCAGGATACGGCGGGGAGATGAATGGAAGACGGCTTTTAATACCGCAGATGGCCATTATGAATATCTTGTTATGCCATTCGGCCTCACCAACGCTCCTGCCGTTTTCCAAGCCCTGGTTAATGATGTCCTTCGTGACATGATTAACATTTACGCTTTTGTTTACCTTGATGACATACTTATCTTTTCACAAGATAGCATTTCTCACCGTCGCCATGTCAGAGCTGTCTTAAACCGCCTTTTACAGCACAACTTGTTTGTCAAGGCAGAGAAGTGTGCTTTCCACCAAGTGTCCACCTCATTCCTTGGGTTCAACATTTCTCCAGGTCAAGTATCCATGGAACCCGGGAAGGTATCAGCGGTGGTGGATTGGCCTAAGCCCAAGGATCGTAAACAGTTGCAAAGGTTTCTCGGTTTTGCAAATTTTTATAGGAGGTTCATTAAGAACTACAGTTCAGTTGCAGCTCCTCTTCATTTTCTCACCTCATCTAAGACCAAGTTCATCTGGGACTCCGTTGCCAACCAATCATTCCAGAAGCTCAAAACATTGTTTTCCTCTTCTCCAATCTTGCACTCTCCAGACCCCAAGAAACAATTCATTGTGGAGGTCGATGCATCCAGCACCGGGGTGGGCGCCATCCTCAGTCAGCGCAGCACAGATGGTAAGATCCACCCCTGTGCTTACTTCTCCAGGGCACTCTCCCCCGCTGAGAGAAACTACGACGTGGGAGACCGTGAGCTTTTGGCAGTCAAGATGGCCCTGGAGGAATGGAGGCACTGGCTGGAAGGTGCGAAGAAGTCCTTTTTGGTATGGACCGACCATAAAAACCTGGAGTACCTTCGTACAGCAAAGAGACTCAATCCCCGTCAGGCCAGGTGGGCTATGTTTTTCTCTCGGTTCAGTTTCACCCTCTCTTACAGACCCGGGCCCAAGAATGCCAAGCCGGATGCCTTGTCCCGGGTCTTTGAGGTCAAGGAAGGGCCCTCAGAAGAGGTCGAGTTCATCCTGCCTGAGACCGTACGTCTTTCTTTGACTCAATTAGAACTCGATCTCCAACAAGTCCAACTCTCCGAGCCATGTCCACCCACCTGTCCTAGGGGGCGCCTGTTTGTCCCCAATCAAAAGGTAAAAGAGGTTCTTGAATTATGCCATTCATCAAAGTTGTTCTGTCACCCAGGAATCACCAAGACCCTCCAACTCATTCGCGCCCGATTCTGGTGGGCTACGTTTACGGAGGACACCAAGCACTTTGTCAAGTCATGTCCCGAATGCAATCGTGCCAAGTCTTCCAATCGCCCACCTGCCGGGCTGCTACGACCCCTGCCAATTCCTTCACGCCCATGGTCACATATTGCTATGGACTTTGTGACTGGATTACCCCCTTCTGAAGGTAATTCAGTGTTATTGACCATTGTGGACCGTTTTTCTAAAATGGTCCACCTGGTTCCTCTCCCCAAGTTACCTTCTTCCAAGGAGCTCAGCGTTATCATGGCCAAGGAGGTTTTCAGGCTCCATGGGCTCCCCCAGAACATTGTGTCTGACCGAGGTCCCCAATTCATTTCCAAGTTCTGGAGGGAGTTTTGCAACCTGCTAGGGATCTCGGTCAGCCTCTCGTCAGGTTTTCATCCCCAAACGGATGGACAATCTGAGCGTACCAACCAGGAGGTGGAGACCAAGCTTCGGCTCCTCTGCGAGGGGGACCCGAGGAAATGGACGTCCAACCTCCCTTGGATTGAACAAGCAATCAACTCTCTTCCATCCTCTACATCAGGTATTTCACCCTTTCATGTTGTCTATGGATTCCAACCCCCTGTTTTTTCAGTCCAGGGGAGAGAAGCTCGGGTTCCCTCTGCACGACTCGCAATTTTACGTTGCCAGCGAGTCTGGAGAAAAGCCAGGAGAGCCCTAATTTTGGCCACCAAAAGGTACGTTCGGGGGGCTAACCGCAGGAGAACGCCTCAACCATTGTACAAGGTGGGCCAGAAAGCGTGGCTCTCTACCAAGGACCTTCCTCTCCGTGTGGAATCTAAGAAACTAGCACCACGTTTCATTGGTCCTTTTCTGATTACCAAAATAATCAATCCTGTCTCTGTTCGCTTACAGTTACCCAGGTCCATGCGCATTCATCCAACGTTTCATGTCTCAAGACTCAAGCCATTTGTCCTGCCACGTTTTCGACCCACCACCGACCTCCCACCACCCGCCCGACTCATTCAGGGGAGCCCAGCCTACACGGTCCGACGCCTTCTTCGATCCAGAAGGTGGGGGGAGAGGACTCCAGTATCTGGTAGACTGGCAGGGGTACGGCCTGGAGGAACGTTCCTGGGTGCCCTCACGCAATATTCTGGACAAAACCCTCATTAGAGACTTTCATCGACTGAACCCTCTCCAGCCTGGTGGTCCTTCAGGAGCCGAACCTTGAGGGGGGGGTTCTGTCATAGCTCTGCTCTCTGTCAGCTCCTCTGTCATGCTGCACAC
>NW_023622809.1:0-4578 GCF_014905685.2 Nematolebias whitei | reverse complement strand
CCTTGATGACATATGGGGTTAAAATATCTAATGCTGTATTGATTAAATATGCAACAAACACAGAAACTGATAATGAGGTAGCTGATTTTCTGACTGGTTATGGGTCAATGGAAAAGTTTGAATTTATAACTGATTCTGACTCAGATTTTCATAATTGCATAATTTTTGAGTTTGCGTCAGGGAGTGCGTTAGAGAGGTTGCGTGAAATCTTGCCGTACTCGTATAGTTGCAAAACTGGAAAACCTACTTATGAAATTGAAGAACTGTCAGTGGTTTGCTCTGAGTTAGAAACCAAACTAAAAACTCAAACTTACCTGAGTGAAATGAAAAACTTGGCTAAGCTTACAGGTCAGAATTATGCAGATATCTTTAAGAGTGTAATGTCTCTACTGGGTCAGTCCATCACTGAACTGTGTCCAGCTCCATCTTCAGTGAAGACTCCTTCTGATGAAGAGGATTCAGCCATGGCTGATCCCAGTAAAACATCACAGATGGCAACCAAGAGTGCTATTCATCTCAAACCAGAAGATGTCACTGCAGATGATGAGGAGCTGCCACACAGCCAACCTGACCCTACAGCCCATTACACATCACGACCTTCAGGACCTGTGCCAGCCATGTCTTTTCCAAATGTCAACCCACCGGAAGTGCAGAGGTATGTGGTTGAGCATATCATGAAAAGTGATGACAATGCAATACACATGTCCTCATTAAAACTAAGATCATTTTCTGGTCGAACCCCAAGACCACAACATGAAATAGATTATGAAACTTGGCGATCTGGTGTTGACCTTCTGTTAAAAGATCCTGCTGTGTCAGACCTGCAGCGTTCAAGAAAGATATTTGACAGTCTACTACCACCAGCTGCAGACATGGTTAAACATCTTCAACCAGATGCACCTCCTCTGAGTTACATCAAAATCCTTGATTCTGCCTATGGAACAGTCCAAGATGGTGATGAACTGTATGCCAAATTCATGGAGCAGTTTCAAGACGCAGGTGAAAAACCATCAGTTTATTTACAACGCTTGCAAGTGACTTTGAACCATGCTGTGAGGAGGGGTGGTGTATTATCTGCTGATTTTGAAAAACATTTGTTGAATCAATTCTGTCGTGGCTGTTGGGATAACACCTTGATCTCTGAGGTCCAACTTAAGCAGCGCAAATCAAACCCACCATCTTTTGCAGAACTGTTGTTGTTGTTGAGAACAGAAGAAGACAGAGAAGCTGCTAAAGCTCAGCGTATGAAACAGCACCTGGGTTCTAGTAAACCCAGAGCTAGTGTGCATTCACATCATGTTTATGCTTCAGTTGAAGAAAAGAGTGCTTATGATAACCTGACTGCCATCACCCAACACCTTGCTAAGCAGTTAGCTGATGTGCAGAAACAGCTGGCTACTCTTACCACTGGTCAGAAACAGTCTGTTTTGCCAAAATCTATGCATGTTGTGAAGTTCAATCAGTCCCCGCAGACTAGTAAATGTGCATCTCAACCCTCTCACAAAAGTGCAGCTTTACCACCTAAGCCAGGTTACTGCTATCAGTGTGGGGAAGATGGACATATAAAACCAAAGTGTGACAATCCTCCTAATCCTTCACTTGTTGCTGCTAAGAAGAAGCAGTTTATGGAAAAGCAGAAGAAGTGGCAGAAAATGAACCCTCAGAGTGCCCTGTCGTTAAACTGAGCCAGGTTCTCGGTGAGGGGCGACCGGGAACTGCAGAGGACCAGCACAGTCCCACTAAGCAGACATCTTTGAGATGTACAAATCCGTCTTACCCAACTTCTGAGGCTACAGAATTGCCACGAGGTTTGATTGGCTCAAAATGTACTGGTCAAGTAACAATAGCTGGTCAGCAAGTTCAATGCCTGTTGGATACAGGATCACAAGTTACTACAATACCCGTTTCATTGTATAACCAGCATTTTTCTCATCAGCCTGTGAAACAATTAAATGAGCTGTTACAAGTAGAGGGAGCTGCAGGCCAAGCTGTCCCATACTTGGGTTACATAGAGATGTCAGTTACTTTTCCTAAAGAGTTTATTGGCACAGATTTAGATGTTTGTACTCTGGCACTTGTGGTTCCAGATGTTAAAAGTGGAAATCAGTCCCAAGTTCTGGTTGGAATGAACACTCTTGATTCATTATATGATAAATATTTGAAAGATGAAAGTGTTAGCTTTAGCCCAGTTGAGTATGGCTACAAAGCAGTTCTCCAGTTGCTTCAGTTGTGTCACCAGCATACCCAAGAGCCCAGTGTATGTGATGTAGCACTAGACAGTGAAACACCTGTTGTTTTTCCAGCAGGCCATACTATGGTTCTGAAAGGCTATGCCTGTACCAGTTTGCTGCCGGTTAGCAGTTGGGCATTGGTTGAGAAGCCATCTACTCCCTTGCCGGGAGGATTGTGTGTGAGGAATTGTTTAGTGTCATTGCCCAATCATACACCTCACGAGATTCCAGTGGTTATCACAAATGAGTCAAAGCAGAGCATAACATTGTCACCGCCTGCTATTATTGCAGAAATTACAGCATCACCCGCACTTCTGTCTGAGGTCTCCTGCTGTAGTGTGCAGCTCACGAGCACTGACAAAGTTGATCTCCAGTTTGAATTTGGAAATTCTCCAATTCCTCCTGATTGGAAAGAGAGAGTTATTTCTAAATTCAAAGAAATACCAGAGGTGTTTTCTTACCATGACCTTGATTTTGGATGCACAGATCGGGTGAAGCATCATATCCATCTTCAGGATGAGACTCCCTTTAAACATCGTGCTCGCCCTATCCATCCAAATGACATTGAGGCTGTTCGCAATCATTTGCGAGACTTTCTGGAGACAGGAGTAATAAGGGAATCGGAATCACCATTCTCTTCACCGATCGTAGTCGTTCGGAAAAAGAGTGGGGATGTTCGGCTTTGTATAGATTATAGAAAGCTGAACCTCCAAACCGTAAAAGATGCTTATGCATTACCAAATTTGGAAGAGTCATTTTCAGCCCTCACTGGTTCACGATGGTTCAGTGTTCTTGATCTGAAGTCAGGATATTATCAGATAGAAATGGAAGAAGGTGATAAGCCTAAAACTGCATTTGTGACTCCACTCGGGTTTTGGGAATTCAATAGAATGCCCCAAGGCGTGACTAATGCACCCAGTACTTTCCAGCGCCTTATGGAAAAGTGTATGGGTGATTTGCATTTAAAAGAAGTTCTGGTTTTCTTGGATGATTTGATTATCTTCTCTGACACCTTAGAAGAACACGAGAGTAGGTTGTTAAAAGTATTGCATCGACTTAGGGATTATGGTCTTAAATTATCACCACAGAAATGTAAGTTTTTCCAAACTTCTGTGCGTTATTTGGGTCATGTAGTTTCTGAACATGGGGTTGAAACAGATCCAGAAAAAATTAGTGCTTTAAAATCCTGGCCAGTTCCTCAAACTTTAAAAGAACTGCGATCATTTCTTGGCTTTGCAGGCTATTATCGCAGGTTCATCAACGGCTATGCTGTTATTGCTAAACCTTTAAATGACCTGACAAAAGGGTATCCCCCTGCCCGCAAATGTGGCAATAAAGCAACCATCACTATGAAAAGCCATGATGCAAAGAAACCTTTTGAGGAAAGATGGACTGCACAGTGCCAATCTGCTTTTGACACACTGATTGACAGATTGACGACAGCCCCAGTACTTGGTTTTGCCGACCCAAGTCAACCTTACATTCTGCATACGGACGCTAGCACCATTGGGCTTGGAGCTGCTCTTTATCAAGAACAAGAGGGGAAGCTACGAGTTATAGCATATGCTAGCCGTGGGTTGTCTGCTAGTGAAGCAAGATATCCGGCCCATAAATTGGAATTTTTAGCTTTAAAATGGAGCGTAACTGAAAAATTCCATGACTATCTTTATGGCTCCAGCTTCACTGTTGTTACAGATAACAATCCATTAACTTATGTCTTGACTTCTGCTAAACTTGATGCTGCTAGTCATCGATGGCTTGCTGCACTATCTACATATGACTTTAAATTGCAGTACCGTGCAGGCAGCCAAAACCGAGATGCTGATGCCCTCTCCAGGAGACCACACCCCCAGACACCTGATCCACAGAAAGAATGGGCTATGGTGCAACAGTTCATCACAGCACATATGAATGATGCTGCGGAACTCACCTCAGATGTGGTAAGAGCCATTTGTCACAGCTGCCTGCTGAGAGGCCAAAGTCCAGATGGTCCTTTGGAGGAGAACATTACTTTGGTTGAAACTATGAGTATGACTCCTACAGTTCTCCCTGATTTGTACATTGATGAATCTCAAGGGGGGTTGCTAGTACTTCCGTCACTGTCCCCTCATGATATCAGGGAGAAACAAAGAGCTGATCCTGTTTTGAGAGAAGTTATTCATCAGCTTGAAACGGGAGAGAAAATCCCTTCGACTGCCAGGGCTGAGCTTCCTGACCTTCCACTGGTGATGAGAGAATGGAAACGCCTTGAACTAATAGACGACATCCTATACAGAAGAAGGCAGGAAGGTGAGGTCCTATCATTTCAGCTCGTGTTGCCGGAAGAATGTCGTTCTGTTGTTCTTTC
>NW_023622808.1:0-4579 GCF_014905685.2 Nematolebias whitei | reverse complement strand
AAAAAAAAAAAAGAAAAACAAAACACGTTTTAACTGCGCAACGTGGAAAGACAAGTTCTCTTCTTAAAAACCTTCTTTTCGTTCTTCTTCGATGATCTTTTGTTTCCGCCAACGGTTTTCAAAAATTCCAGTGTGCGCGAACACAATTGGTCAGAGTGTTGAAGAAGAAACTCTCCCATTGGATAGAGCGTCTGCCAGAAGGCGTAAATGATTGGTTGCTTCCATCAATTACCCCGCCCCTTTTTTTTTCTTTTTTTTTTACAACAGACCATTTTTGTGAGTAGGAAAAAAACTGATTCGAAAACAAAAGACAAGTAACAAATATGAAAAATCAAAGTTTATTTTTTAAACTGTATTTCTAACCTTGAACTGCTTAACAATGGCGTCTTACGCTACAAAAATAGACATAATGGGGATGATTTCAAAAAGTACAATAAAAAAACAGATCCTTTCCTGATTTGTCTTAAGACAGCACATGGACATTAGTCCATCCATTTCCTCTTTCACAATTTCTTAACTTTCATATCAGCAAAGGTGGAGGCATATGGGCATTGGAAAAACAATAACTTACATATCCAACATTTTTCAGTCAGGTCATCAGATGACCTGACTGAAAAATGTTGGATTGTATACATGGATTATTGAGCATGGACTTTGTTAATAACTTACATATTTTTGTATGATGTATCTGTTAAACGTGGGTAAAATATATGCCTTCTTAGCATATTGTTAACAATTGAACAACAGGAAACAGGTGGAAAGTTTGACTCCAACACCTGCATATAACAAAAACACGTGACTGTTCTGCCTTAAAAAAAGACCATTTTCACCATTTATTTGTAATCTTTACATGACTAAAAGAATTAAAAGGTGTTTTGGTCGACATTTTTCCTTAATGGTTCAAAATAAGAAAGTTGTATTCCTGTATAAAGAAAATAGAAAAAATTAGACTTTTTAAATAGTCAAGAAAAACTAAATAATTAAATGTTCTAACCTCACCAAGAGATAATTTCTGTGTTTTCTTTTCGTGTCACATTCAACATTTATTACCAATCTTTAAAAATGGTAAAGCATCGTCAATAAGATTGCAGTGGTCTTCAATGCCGAATTAATCCGTGGAAACTGTATAACACAATAAAACTTAATTATTTTTAGAATATATAAACTCACAAAAGCTTGTGTGAAATTGTAATATGCTTATTAAGAATGTTCTACTCTTAACTAGTTAAAATTTATAGTGATGCTAGCGTTAGTAGTGGCATAAGCGAAGGCTCCGAGTCCACAACCTAGGTATTGGCTCAGGAGGACCCAAATGATACAAGATCTCGCATTAGGTGACACCTAACACAGTGGACAGTCCAAATACGTGGACTGGGTACCTTTTCCCAGAGGACAGGGGAATATAAAAAATCCATGTGATGGGTGAGACGAGTCCTCCACAATGCTGAGGGCTTTCCGGATGCAGTGGTTGTTGAAAATGTCCATGAGAGATGGAAGAGAGACTCCGATGATCTTTTCAGCTGTCTTCACTATTCTTTGGAGAGAGTTGTAGTCCAATGCAGTGCAATTTCCAGACCAAACAGTGATGCAGCTGAACAGGATGATGTTGATGGTCCCTCTCTAGAAGGTGGTGAGGATGGGAGGTGGCAGATGAGCTTTCTTCAGTCTCCTCAGAAAGTAGAGACATTGCTGAGCTTTCTTGGCGATGGTGTTAAGGGTCCAGGTGAGATCCTCCGCCAGACAAACAAGGAATTTGGTGCTCTTGACAATATTCACAGAGGACCCGTCGATTCAGTGGGGGGTGGTCCCTTTGTGTTTTCCTAAAGTCAATGATCTCTTTGGTTTTGTCAACATTCAGAGACAGCTTATTGACTTTGCACCAGTCCGTTAGCCTTTGCACCTCCTCTCTGTACGCTGACTCGTTAGTGCACCAACATTACTTCTGTTGTGACTTGGCGCTATATAAATTTAATTGAATTTATTACTGATAAGTTCCAGCACAGTCGTGTCATCTGCAAACTTCACAATAAAATTCGAGCTGTGCGTTGCTATACAGTCATGAGCAAGCAGAGTAAACAGCAGTGGGCTGAGCACACAGCCCTGGAGAGCTCCAGTGCTCAGTGTGGTGGTGTTCTTTCTGATCTGGACAGATTGAGGTCTCCCAGTAAGGAAGTCCAGGATCCAGTTGTAAAGAGAGGGGGTCAGGCCCAGTGTGCTGAGCTTTCCAATCAGATGTTGAGGAATGGTGTTGAATGCTGAGCTAAAATCTATGAATGCTTCCTAACATGGTTTTTCTGTCCAAGTGTGTGGAAGCCAGGTAAAGTGTGTTGGCTATGGCTTTGTCCGTTGAGCGATTAGGACTTATGCAAACTGCAGTGGGTCCATGGTGGGAGGCAGCAAGGTCTTGATGTGCTACATGACGAGTCTCTCGCAGCACCTCCTGGTGATAGGAGTGCTATGGGACGGTAGTTGTTGAAGCATGACATTGATAAATCTTTTGGCACTGGAATGATGGTCGTCTTAAAGCATATTGGAACAACAGTGCTGCTCAAGAAGAAGTCTGAGAACACCTGGCAGCTGGTCTACACATTCTCTGAGTATTCTGCTAGGAATGTTGTCTGGTCCGGTAGCTTGACTCTGCGTAGTTCTCCTCACATCCACTTTTATCAGATGAAGTACGTGATCGTCGCGAGGTGGTCTTCCTGACTGTGTTGTTCTGCACCTCCAACAGAGCGTAGTTGTTCAGCACGTTTGGGAGGGAGGCATCACTGTCACAGACAGGTGGTGTAGTCCTGTAGTTGAAGGTCTGGATGCGCTGCCACATGTGCTGTGTCACAGCTGGTCTGGAAGTGGCTGGATTTACAGGTAGTCGTGTTTTACCACAACAGATTAAAGGCTGCTGTTTGAACCGTACATTTTAGATTTTAATTATTACATTCAATGACATTTAACAGTGGGATCTGAGTTACTATTGTTTCTCATTTGTATTTTTGATGCTTTTAATTACATCTTATTTTTATTTGCTGCCTCAATCCTATTGTTAAGCACTTTGGTAACAGCTGCCGTTTTAAATGCGCTTTATAAATTAATTTCACTTGACTTTAGATTGCAGTTAAAAGTCAAGACCTCAGTTTATTCTCAAAAAAATAAAATGCTCAACATGGTGAGAATCCTTTATTAAAAAGTTAAGTATTGAAGTAGCCAATACACATTTTCCAGCTGAAGTTACACTCTTCACCTGAAGAACATACTTGCTAGAGTAGTACTTTTAGTGAAAAACCTGTCTTAAAAAGATCTATGAATATGAAAAAATTATAACCTCTAGGGAAAAAAGATCAAAGCAAAGAACACAATTTATATACCGGTATATATACATATACACACATATACACACATATACACACACACACACACACACAAACACAAGTTAGTGCAATTAAACGACTGATGAAATAAAATAGTCTGCAGTTTTCTTTTGGTGTCATAAATTGTGACGTACAACAAATTATCTTCACATACCTAAAAAGAAAAAACTGCTTCTGTAAAAACTGGATCCATGGTCCACCCAATGAATACTCAACAGAACGTGCCCAGAATAATGGGTGCTCAAGCTTTTGGCAGTGATATTGCTTCAATAATTTTTCATGAATGCTTGATTGCCAATGCAGCTTAGGACTTCTCAGAGGGACAGGCTGGAGGAAGAACTCTGTTGGAGTTGGTCCGCACCCATGGATGCTCCGTGACACTCCGAAGAGGGAGACGGTCATTGGGGTTGTGGCGAAGCAGCTTGGAGATCAGATCCCGTGCACCGTCAGAGACGACTGGTGGGAATTTTAGATCCACCTGAGAATAGCAACATGGGATTTACTATCAGTACAAGGACTTCAAAAGTTAAACAAAATACCAGATTTTGAAGAAACTTTTCATCCAAACATGATACAGAAGATGCATACAGAAACCGTACATGTCTAAACTTCTGCGTGGTTCTGAAATCTTGTTTGATTTTTCTTTTAATGTAAAACATCATCATTTACTTTATTTCAGACACAATATATGATCTATTAAAAAAAAAAAAAACTAGAACAGAGTTAAAAAGCTTTTCTATAGAGGCTCAAACGCTATTGAGTCCATAAAGTAGAAAAGCATCCCACAGAGCTTACTGCAGAGATCCTAAATGTTGACGTGGATGAAAACTGTAATTTACATCAAAAGTTAAAGATTTGCATGCGATAGAATCTGAGTTAATCTGATCAGCTAAGGTTTGTGTGGTGTAAACTTCATTAAGCATTCCACCAAGTGGACAAAAACTACGTTTGTGCTCCAAGCTTGATGTTGATAACAAAATTTGAATGGGTGGGGAAAAAACCTTGATTAATTTTTTGATGCAAGAAATTTGGGGGGGGGGGGGGGGGGGGGCGAGGAGCATAGCCCAATTAATTTAAGTTAGCCTTATCTATAATGAGTTAAGGTATGAGACAAGCTCATCTCAGACAATTATTTGGGGCAGCAGTTCTGATTTTTGCCTTATTATATAATTATGAGATTTAGCTGACAAAAGGCACAAACAAACCTTGCTAAT
>NW_023622807.1:0-4579 GCF_014905685.2 Nematolebias whitei | reverse complement strand
TATATATATATGGCTGTGTGTGTTTGTATGTGTATACAGTAGTCCCTCATTTATTGCGGGTGTTAGGTTCCACCCGCCATCCGTCATAAGTGAAAAAACTGCAAAGTAGGGATAGTAGTACAAGTTCAAGTAAACTTTATTGTCATTGAACAAAATTATGTACACAAGTAATAGTAGTTGTGAGTTGTAATTTATTTTAGTATTTACTGTAGTAGTAGTAAGTATTAGTTTTAGTATTTATCTACGGGTATAAATTGGCATTTTAAACTTCTCCCACACTCTTGCAATGTTCCTAACAATTTTCTAAACTCTTAAACCTTAAAAAAAATATAAATTTTAAATAGGTGCTCACCAGAGAAGATGAAGATGATGAAGAGATGGAGAATGAGCTGTCCAGTGATGATGAAGGTGATGAAGATGAGATGAAATCAGATGCTTTGGCTTCGTCCTTTATATTAAAAGTGTGAGATGTCATCCTTTTCCAGAACAGACCCGTTTCGTCCACGTTAAGACTTGTTCAGACCTGCAGACCCTCTCAGCCATCAGATCTTTGAACGTCGTGTTAATAAACTCATTCCACTTGACCAACGCAGCTTCCATCTTAACAGTCGTGCCGTAGGCGGCCGGCAACATCCGTGTAGGTACGGCCATCTTAAAGTTTGTCCAGAAGTTCCACTTTCTCTTTACTCGTCATCATCTTCCACTGGTGTTTCGGTTCGCTGCCAGAAACTGTTGAACTCACAGAACATTAATAGGAGGCGTCCAGTTGAAAAAGAGTGGAGGTAAACAAACCCTCCGCTACGTGTGTTAGCGACCGTCTGCTACTGTAACAGCCACTCAGCGCCCGGGTCACTGGGTCACCGGGTCACCGGGTCACCGGGTCACCGGGTCACCAGGTCAACGCTCTGTCTCAAAGAGACGTGTCCTCACATGATTTATAATTTCTTTTGAATCTTACGTTTGTAAAGTTGAATTTTCTTAAAAAAAAAACACTTTTCCATGTGACATGAATTAAATTTGACTTTTGAAAGGTCAGTTCAGCCGTCATGACTTCGCTTTGCAAAAATACTGTTGGGCAGAAACCAGCGTCCGGAGGCGCTACAGGACAGCACAACATTGATTTGAGGGAAATGTAGTCCGTCTGAGTGGAGATGACAGCACAGTGGAGGCTGAATGACAGAAAACTACAAAATGATGGCGCCTGTCCAATTTATTATTATTTTGTCATTAACTTTTCCCGCATCCACACGAGTTCTGTACAGTGATATTACTGTACAGTCCACAATCGTGTGTAAAAATATTTTTTGTGCAATGTTTTGGACGTCCACAAACCGCGATAGAGCGAGTCCACGAAAGTCGAACCTGGAAGTATCGAGGGGCTACTGTATATATAAAACCTGTTGTTGGTGCTGGCTCGCTCCAACTCCAGACCATTTCAACACAAAGGATGCTGCTCACAAACAGACTCAGACACGTGGAGTTGGTCAAGAGCCTAAATAAAACACGAGCCCCCCCAGCTAAACAATTTCATGCTTTTTCTCATTGAACTCAGGATTAAGTGAGCTGCGTTCATGTTGATGTGCAGTCATAAAAGAAATTTAGAAATCAAGAGGATGTTGACTGTGTGCCTCCCCCCCCCCCCCCCCCCCCTGTCTGCACCGAACCAAACCCACAGAGACTAGTTTGACCGGAGAAGGCCCACCGCTGAAGGAGACCATTGATTTCTCCCCCTCCATGTTTTCTCCAGCAGAGTTGTTTGTTTCTTGTTGACCACAGCTCCTGTTTTATTTACAGGCGGTGGGATCAATGGAGACACCTCCCTACATGCCTGTTTTCAGCTTTGTGAAAACACATTCTTCAGTACGTTCGCAGATCCACATCATCTGTCTGAGGTGTGCATAATATGAGTTCAAATGAACGACGTGTGTAGTTGTGCATAAAGGTGGCTTAAAGAGCAAGAAAAAACCTGCAGCACAGAAGAAAATATTGTATATTTGTTTTCTTATAAACTTGGAAAAATGTCAGTTCATAAAAAAGTGTAAAATATGTAGCATGAAGCTACACTCCTCTAGCTCTGACCCCTGACCCTTGGGTGTCTTCCAGACTCACCATGACTCGTTTTCTTCAAAGTAACATTTGACTCCATTAATGTTTTTTACACATTCACCGTCCTCCAGCGACAGTCTGTTTAAATTATTCTTCCTGTTTCTAAGAAAGAAAAACAAATCATTAATGGAGTTTGATTAATAAGTGTGAACATGAATAATTTTGATTATTGTTTTCAGTCAATATGATGAAATCGTGTGAAATATTATAATGTTTTTAACTTCTTTCTCCTGTTTTTCAGAAAGTGATCGTTCCTTCAGAGACACCTGTTGAAAAAGCTCTTTGAGCTGGAAGCTGTTCACTTCAGAGGGGAGTCGTAATGTTCCTGAGAGCAGTGAAACGATCTTCTGTGGCTGGAATTCAGTTCGTCTTCGACTCCCACACCGACCAGTTCGTCTCTGGCTCCGAACTGGAAAGCGGTTCATTTCTGGACCCAATCCTGGTGGTCATCCCAAGGTCCACTCATTCATTTTTAGAAGCAAAATAGAACTCGAGAAGATGAAGCACTTTTCTCACTGCCAGACTCATGTTCTCGGCTTGAAGTCAAAGCCGGCAGAAGGTTGTGATGGACGGCACCATCTCGTCAGCTGTTGCCCTCACAGACCCCTGAAGCTGTCACAGTGGCGTTCAGCTACCTTTGGGCAGTTCCTGGCGAGTCCTCCTTGTGGTGTATCCTGGTCTGATCCACCAGCAGAACCCCAGAAAGACGAGTGACCTGGTGCCTTCAACACTGACCCGGTAAGGAGCAGAACCTGGTGACATGATGCCTTGGTCTGCTTAGGCCATTTTAGCTGCTGCAACTTGGTAAATCACTTGGAGTGATAATAAATGACTTGTAACTATGTATTAAAATAATCAAACTGGCTAAATTCATGCGCGTATTAAAACCAAAATAATTCCTGCTCAAAGTTGTTAATTTTCTAAGATGCTACAGACGTAGTGCTCTGCTTTTTACATACATGCTCTACATACTTTTACATGACACAACCTAATAAACGCTTTGTGCAAAATCAGTTTAGTGTTAACTGATCATAACAAATAAAGACTAAACTCATGCAACCAGAAGTTGCAACATATAAAACACACAAAACAAAGCAGCATTAACCTTTAATTTAACCATCAAACATAATGTACAATGTTATTTTGACCAAAATGGAGGATTTAAGATAAGATAAGATACTTGCAGTTAACTTTGTACAGATGAACATGTGGTTCTTCCTGTTTATCACTGTAGTAATCAGCTGCTCATGAGGTCGGCCGCAGGGCTTTATCATCTTTTACATTTTCCCAGACTCAGTTTAGGTTTCAGGAATGGAATAAACTTTATTCCACCCTCTAAAGCAAGACTGTTCAACTAAACTGCTCAGGGGCCACAGTTTCTGAAAGACTGCAGCTCAGGGGCCAGACATCCAGCAATTAAAGTCATTACGTCAGTAAACCAAGTATTACAATGATCTGTTACTTTTAAATTTATTTTGTTGCATTGAATCTTAAATACAATGAACAGAACCCAAAATCCAAACTTTAACTTTATTTTTCAGGGGTGCTGTGTTAAAATTTAGGGGTGCTTGATCACCCCTGAAAAGAGGCTAAAATCACCACAGTTATTTAGTCCCCTATTTTTTTTAAGCATTTTGGTTTTGTGGTAGATCTGACAGAGAATTCCTGAAGCTTGCGTACAAGTATTCTTTATTATTAGTTCCAAACACAATGTTTATTGTCACAAATCAAATGTGACATAATTTTCCAATGGATGGCTTCTCGAACTGATTTGCGTTTGAAAGTGCAACAGATAGCTCCTGCTGGCTAACAGATAAGGTGCAGGTTAGAGACACTTTCTTATTGGCAACATGTATGAAACTGGAAGCTAACCCAGTCTTTATGTAACTTTATGCACCTTGTAACGGCTCCTTACAGTGACATTATTTACATGAGCACTCCTACAAGCACCCTGCAGATGTTGGGGTCTTTCTGGGTGGAGTTTGCATGTTCTCCCGTGGGTTTTCTCCTGGTACTCCAGTTTCCTCCCACAGACCTAAAACATGCATGTTAGGCTGCTTTCAGGCCCAGGTCTCCCGTGCAAAAGCTATCAGTGATCTCAGTGGGATTTGCCTGGGTCTTCTACTCCACTCCTGTTTCCTGGAACATCTTACAAAAAGATCTGAAGCTCTCGACGTTGACCTCTCTAAGGGGTTTTAAGCATCTGCTAAGTTCATGTCAAAAACCAAAGCAGACATGTTCCTGTTTTTAGTATTTTACATCACTTTACATGTAGCTGCTTTTGTTTTTTATATATAATTTCTTCTATTTGCCTTTTATTTTATATTCTTTTTTTTATGATTATTTATTGTTGTCCATACCTCATCTGTGTTATTTGTTTAAACCAGGTCTCTCTTGTAAATAAGTCCCCCAGGATCAATGAGACTAATGTAGAGCCCTGAAAATATGTTAAGAACGTGATAGTATTCAATTC
>NW_023622806.1:0-4579 GCF_014905685.2 Nematolebias whitei | reverse complement strand
AAAAAAAAAAAAAAAAAAAAAAAAAAAAAAAAAAAAAAAAAAACCCCGAGATACTTGAACTCCTCCACTTCAGGCAGAACATCACCCTCAACCTCAAGAGTGCAATCCACCCTTTTCCGGTTGAGGACCATGGCCTCAGATTTGGAGATGCTGATTCTCACCCCAGCCCCTTCACACTCGGCTGCGGACCGCTCCAGTGAGAGCTGAGGATCACGGCACGATGACGCCAACAGGACCACATCAACTGCAAATAGCAGATATGGAATCCTGAGGCCACCGAACCACACTCCCTCAACCCCCCTGGCTGCACTGAGAAATTCTGTCCATAAAAGTTATGAACAGAATCTGTGACAACGGGCAGCCCTGGCGGAGTCCAACTCCCATCCTGAAAAGGTCTGACTTACTACCAGCAATGCGAACCAAACTCTCACATTGCTTGTATAGGGACCGAACAACTCATAGCAACAAGCACACAGTTCCATCCTTGCGGCCCCCCCCCCCCCCCCCACACACACACACAGTGTACCCCAAGAAACACGGTAGAATGCCTTCTCTAAGTCCACAAAACATGTAGCCTGGATGGGCAAACTCCTATGACCCCTCAAAGACCCTAGTGAGGGTAAAAAGTTGCTCCAGTGTTCCACAGCCTGGACAGATCCCGCATTGTTCCTCCTGAATTTGAGATTCAACCAACGATCGGACTCGCTTCTCTAGTACCCCTGAATAGACCTTACCGGGGAGGCTAAGGAGAGTGATGCCCTTATAATTGGTGCACACTCACCCATTCCCCTTTTTGAAGAGGAGAACCACCACCCCAGTTTGCAAATCCAGCTGCACTGCCTTCAATGTCCATTCGATGTTGCAAAGGCATGTCAACCAAGGCAGTCCCACAACATCTAATAATAATAGTAATAATAATCAAAATTAGCCAATACAAAAATGTTATAACTCCATCAGTTTTAGAAATAGTGAGCCAAAGTTTCATGTGGTAGCAGCTGAGAGTTATTCACAAACTCAGAGCACATCTCACAACATTGCATCATCTTGAACATATCATTATGTTCAAAGTTTGAAGGCTACAACGCTGTCATTTCTGAACATATACTTTGTAGTAAGATGATTGCTGCCCAAAATTCTGTCAGGAAAGACAGCAGGTGAAATGCATATTTTTAATGAACACTAGAACTTTAATTTTGCTTTTCTTTCTCCACTGACTTGAAAAATATTTACCATCTTTTAAAACAGCGATTTTGCTGAATGACTTGAAACAAAGTACAACCTACTTTAGCATTATTATTACTGATTTATTAAAATCTGGTTTTAAAATAAAATCTATCATGTTAATGCATTGTTTATAGTGATTTGTGTTTTAATACTACAATATTGCCAAATTGTGATATTTGTACATAAAGTTATACAGTCAGACTTTCTGACCGGCTTGTGGCCAGTTCCTTCTTATAACTTTCTGCAAAACTCACCACAGCACCGACTTACACATGTTTATCATCATATTATTGTGGAGATTCTTGTTTGGTTGAATGCAGGAGGAAAAAAAGCATCAGATGGTGAAATAACTATTGTGGTGGACTTATACATATGTATGATACAGGCAACTCAATAACAGCACAATCATTGAAGGAACAATCAGATTACAGATCTTGGGAGATAGAACGATACAGTGAAGAAAATGTTATTAGTGAAGAAGAAAGAGAAGGAGAAGAGAGAGTAAGGAGATCTTGTACATTCTCCAGGAAAGGGGAACATGAATCATCTTTTAACTTCATTTGCAGCTTCATATGAGCAAAAAGCATACTTAGTTGCAGCTTAGATGGAAGCCTATAACCTACTTGGAAGTACACGCAAGAATAAAATGTCTGAATTGCTCAATAAGGAGACTGCAAGTACAGATAAGGTAGTTGGTCAAAAGTAAAAAGACTCACCAAACTGCAAATATAGATGAGAAAAGAGATACTAACTTATTAAATAAGGTCAAATGAGCTACACAATTGACTGCTGAAACCTGATATACCACGTCATCACAATTAAGATCCCTTTTCATCATTAGGAACCCTTTGGATCAATTGTTGCACCGCTCTTGCATACTTTCTTTATCGGCTTTCTGCTCGTCTGTTTGCAATTTGCTCACTCGTACCTTCATCTGTAACTTCCACACCTTCTTGATGGCAAAAACATTCAAAGAAAATGAACAAGGTTCTCCAGCTCCCCTAGCCCACATCGGACTCCCGCCCCCATCGAGGACGGATGTGAAGATGAAAGCTGCTCATCTCTGAGGCTTGTTCCTCTGTTTAATTGGAATTTTATTGGTGACAATCAATTCATTTCTATCTGTGCTCCAGGGCACATTGATCTGCTGTCACACAGAGGAGTCAAATGTACCACTCCACTCCCACCACACTACAAACCGCAGGCTCTCGTTTCACTGACTGTTTTCTGTTTCAAGAGTTTTACTACAATTTACAGCAGCCAGAAGACACTCACTGGATATAAGATGTAAAACAAAGCACACATCCATTTTAATATGAAACCTCTGTTATGTTTAATACCTATTCACCAATTCTAAAGAAGGTAAATAAAAATGAATGAGTCATGTAGGCGTCATCAAAACATTCCAAAATAAAAGCAGCTGCATTGTTGTTAATGAAACCTGAGATGATAGTGATTTTGGCTGCATCTAGGTGTGTTTTTTTATATTTCTGTTAGCAAAATACTTTATTGCTAGATACACTGGACAGATTTTAATAAAATTCTAAGTTTATAATCATTGGACTGACATCTAACTAATCCATTTTAAGATGGCCACCGCAGCTAAATAATCTTATCAAACTAAAAAATGCCTGTAACTCAACCAGTCTGACAAATATTGAGCATAAATTTTGTGGCTCTTTCACAAAACACTACAAGCTGGGACATAGTTGCCTTCTGGCTGCTTTAGAGTGGCTTCTGAATCGACTAAGGTAAAGAAACTGGTCAAAGCCAACCCTGATGCACCTTTGTCCAGTAAAGCAATGTAGTAACAGAGCCAAAATGGTTGACATGTGAAAAGGTAAGCCAGCTTTGTGGCTCAGTAATGTGATGAAATGATAATAAATGGTCCGTGTGACCGCGTGGTCATAGGAATAAATAACAACAAACAGATCTTTTACTGAGGGGTTTACTGAAGAACAGAGCCCACCCTGAAGCTGTAAGAATCTTAAATTCCAAATGTGAGGAATTTACCCCCTCACTAACAGCTGTTGTGTATATGTATACTTTCTGTACTCTAAATGAACTTAATTCATGTATTTTTTTCTTTGTATTTGGGAAAAGGTTTAAACTTGGTGAAGTCAATTTATTAATATGACTTTAAGATTTTGTTGTTCTCATCACTCTCTCCTTCTCTTTGAGGTCAGCAGGTCACAGTGACGTGCAGTCAGGGGAGGCAGGTGAGGCAGTGCCGCACCTGTCATCATGACAAGTAAAATACTAACAATGATAAGAGAAAATACATTTGACCACTTGACTGTTGTTTTTTTATTAATTTTTTAATTATTTCAGCTGCTCCCTTCTTCAGGGGTCACCACAGCGAACTGAGTTGCACGAAGACTTGGCAATTATTTTTTTTACGCCAGATGTCCTTCCTGATGTAACCACAGCCCACCGAGCTACCACACCCTCTGTGTGAAGCAGAGAGCTGCTATCTAGGGCACCCGGGGTAGCAGATAGAGGGGTTAAAGGCCTTGCTCAAGGGTCCAGAGTGGGGCAAATGAGGGTGGAAACAGTTGTGGGTGCTTCACCTTTCCCACTCATTTTTTTTTTTTATATGTTGTCGGTACCGGGAGTTGAACCAGCAATCTTCCAATGACAGGCCCACCTTCTCTAACCTCTGCGCCATCACTCCCACGACCACTTGACCGTTCTATAAAACAGTTTTAAAAAACTGTTTTCTGAATTATTTCAACACTTCAATGTTAAAATTGCAGAATTTACGCATTGCCTATTCTAACAATGTGGGGTGAGGCCGTGCATGTGCTGCGGCTCACCTCTGGTGGCGCTGTGTCATATTCGATATGTGAAGTAGGCGGTTGGCGGATCCCCATTGCTGTCTTTCTTTATATCGCCAATATTCATTCAACCTTTATTTATACAGGTTAATTCCACTGAGCCTTGGGGACTCATTTACAAGAGAGACCTGAATTTTTAACAAAGAGTGATGACAGCAGTGGACAACAACGATAGACAATCATAAAAGATGTGTACAAATTATTTGTTAATACATAATATGTATTTATACAATACACATGTTTGATTACACATGTGCTGCACATGCTGATATGTCATATTTCTTCTTTCTAATCAGTCATACATGCACGGTGAAAATAGAGTGAGGCAGAAAGTACCATGACACACCGATAGGGGGCAGTGCTGCCCCATAGGGACAATGAAACGTCGCTGTGTGTTCTTCTGTTACACAGAGAGGTGGGGGTGGAAGCTCATATCTCAAAACTAAAGGAATTTTTTTAAACTCATCATTTTTCCAAACTCATTCATTTTAAAATAAAGGTAAGATAATACGTTTTTA
>NW_023622805.1:0-4580 GCF_014905685.2 Nematolebias whitei | reverse complement strand
TAAGTCTAGATTGACATAAAAGCATTAAAATAATAATTTCTATATCATTCCACCCTTGCTTTTATGGCAATTTTAGACATTTAATTCTGAATAAGTAACACACACAAAATATATATGTTTGAATTGGCATAAGGGCAACTTCACACCTTATAAAACATATTTTTATATCATTCCACCCTTTTTGCCTTTATGGCATGTAAAACATAATTCCACAATACAACTTTTTAGTTTTGAAAATGCCACCCCTTTAAGTTGAACTCTAAACGATCTCTGACCTCTGAATGGTCGAGTTCTTGAGCCATTGAAATTGTTCTGAGACTTTATCCTAAATAACTCACTCACACAGTTACTAGTTTCAAACCCCTGGAACGTTTTGATTTATTACATTCCCACTGACACGATCATTGTAAATCAAAACACCTGGTAGGTGTTCAGATTATAGTTTTTTTTTTTTACCAAACCATGTACCAGCTGTATTATAAATTTCCTGATTAATTCTTTTTTTTTAAACCCTAAACAAGTTCCCAAAATACACAAAGTTAATACAGAGATACATAGATCAAACTAGTTATTCTTCTTTTCACTAAACAAACAAAAGGGATACTGCATCTATTTTGCGCCGTAGATAATATTCCTGTGAATATATCCCACCAATGGTGAGCCGACGCCTATACTTATTAGTTTTAGCCATATGTAAAAACCTTTCTTTGAGCCATGCAGGTGGACACTGTTAGATCAGACACGTTTAGACTTATGAGACTTGATCATTTCAGTCAACTCTATGGACTCATTCAATGCGCATTTTAAATGATCCAGAGAGACTCGCCATGGAATAAGACGAGATTCAGAGCTATAATTAGTCAAACGATAAGTCTAGTTGTTCCGAGTTCACAGATGTACACCACACACACATCCAGAGAAAGGCACCTTAGGTACTTTTTATTGTTGCTCTAACCTAGTTCATGAGTCTAATCACACAATACCTTGTCTCTGGTTAAACATGGGTTAACATGATTAGTTTCAACATACATATCACTCTTTTATCAGACAGTTATTAAAGGCAAAATGTGATATTTGCATAACTGTGGTTGCCTTCATTACATTTTGTACTCTCCTCCACTTATGATGATTCAATGTAGTGACACCACCCTCTGGCAGGGCTCCTCCTGCAGCTGTACAAAAAAAAAACTGCAAGGTACACAGGAAAACAAGTTCAAAGCTTCAATTATGTTGGAGAGCACTTTTTTCTGTGCTCCCCCACCTTTGGCTGCAAGCTTATTTCTTTTATCAGTATTTTGACCGTTTCTTCTTGAGTCATGACAACTGATGGTATCCAGAACCTTTCTTGAGTAACTGCCAACGAAGCACGTCTCCTCCTTCTCCTTAATTGGCAGTAAAAATCAAACTTCGTTCTCCTTTTTTTTTCTCTCATCTGGTTTAGCATGTACAGTTAGTCACACACAGAGGCACCTCGGCCTCTATCATCAGTCAGCATCCTGTTGATACGAGAGGGACATCAAATCCATTGCGTGCACATTGTTTACACATGTAGATCTTGCAGTCACTCATTGCTTTTGGGCTGGACATGTGAAATGCGCTTGTGTTCTGTTTGCTTTGTTATTTCTCGCCCAAGAGATGCTGAAACTTTCTTGTTCCACCTCAATCAGCACCTGTCCCGGTGTCAGCGAGAAGGCGTTCTCCAGCAGGACCGTGGCACCTACGGCAAGGTACACGATGACCAAAGGTCCTGCACTCCCATCGGACGGGTGCTTGCCACCGATGCTTCTCATGTCGTCCTCTGTGCGGTCCCATCCAGTCCGCAAAGATCAATGAAACATCGAGCTGTGGAAACAATAAAACTGCTTTTCAACAAAAAGAGAGAAGAATTAGTTTTCTCTTTAATAATCACTTATGAATTGGTACATTTTACCCATTTTTCCTTCTCCTGCCTCTGGGATATTGCAGACCCAGACCAATTTTATAACTTGAATTTGACCTGAAATACTTTTCAGTTTGTCAAATCATGTCTTTCATTTTCTCAGCATTTCCTCTTTTTTTTTTTAACAGTTCATCCATTCCCTTAATCAGCCCAGCAGCTTTGTGGGTGATAAGGAAATATGATAAATCCATTCAACATGTTTTCCAGCTGACCAGTCTTTCACCTGTTTTCCAATAAAATGGGTCTCATTTTCTGTATCTGAAGGGGACCCTCATAAAATTATTTCATCATACTAAGACTTTTTAAAGTAGATGTCTGATTTGCATATTTACAAAGATGAGTCACCAACACACCTGAATATGTATCTACAGCCGTACATACATATCTACACCCCTGTGACATGGCAAAGGGCCAATGAAATCCGTTTGCCAGATCTGATATGGTCCCTTTCCTCTATTTGTCCCTGCTGTGACTCTCTCTCTTCCAATGCTGCACGCTCCACATCGCTGCACCTGCAGCCTCATCATCCGCCCTGCTCCACAACCAATCAAACAATTCTTCATACATAACCACTTCATGCAAAAAGTGTCAATAATTAACTTTATTTATTAAAAAGAAATCCTTCTTCTAGTCTTGGCCCCACTCAAAATGTTTAACTCATCAGTTTTCAAAACTGAGATGTTAACTTTTTCCACAGAACCCCTCTTGAAAAGAGCTGAACTTTCACTTTAAATGTGAAACATCTGCAAAACAAGATGGTGAAATTCTTTCTATCTCAGATATTTTTGGATACTTCTAGAGTTGTTTTTAGATGCTGTCAAAACTATAGCTGCAGGTAAACCATTTATAAACAACATATGTTGCACTTCCTTCCAAACAATATACAATGCACTTCTTTCAAAGCAAACAGCTTAACACATCCAAACAACATATTTATTTCTAGACATTTCAAATCCACCCTTTTCCCCTTAAACCATCTTGACTTTAGGCATTTTTTAAAACATCCTTAGTGGCCCAAAATGTCAATACTTGTGCCTTTAATGGCAACATCAGATGTCTTAATTTCTCCTTTGACCTTTGGCATTTTAAAATCAATATCACCTTCAAGTTTTGGGGCTTTTTAATTTAACGTCAAGATCTGGGCTCTCTAATTCTGGACCTTTGATGTTCAATGTTTGACAATATCTGCTTTTCAGAGTGTTGATGTCAACTTTTGGACCCTACTTTTGCCCCTCTAATCCAAAATAATGGCTTCCAGCCCTCAGCTCTTCAGCTGACACATCATTCATCTCAGCTGCATGCACTCCTGCCTGCATTAATGCCCTCCAGAAAGCAGAACGGGTAAGTTCCTGCATGTTTTTCTGGCCGTCCCTTCTCGGCCCACGACCCATGGGTTGGCCAAATGATTTTTTTCACAGTTTTCAGCTCTGTGCTCCTCCTTGTGAACGCACAGCGAGCGCACCCCTCAGCACATCTCTGCTCGCACTCCCACAGGGTCACCCAATGACCCTGTAAATCAGAGTCCTCCGATGTTATCTGTCGGGCTGTTTCTACACAAACTTCAAACAACGGTCTCGAGCCTTGCAAAGCTCTGATTCGATGCGCTTTCATTTTCTGACCTCCACCTTTGTCCAACAGTCTCGAAAATCGAGCATCTGTGGATTGTGATATTAAACTCGACGGATTCCATCCGTCAGCCAACCTTGCAACATAAGCTCCGACTCCTTCCGGCAAAACATCACGCTCTTTCTTCCTCCTTATCTGACCGACCGCGCCCTCAGCTACATTAATCAAGCGGTCTAGCTTGCACTCTGTCTGCGCATCAGATAACAACTGTTTTCGTTGTAAAAACTGTTTCTCTTTCTTCTGAACTTCCTCAACACATTTCTCCTTCTTTCTCTCAAACTTTCCTCGCAAACGGGACACCTGCTCCACCGCCCCGTCAGCTACACTGCTCATTCTCACAAACTGAGCAAGCCGTCCATTCAACAAGCAGGCGGTCCTCACATTCTTGTTTGCTCCATTGAGCCTGTATTTGCATTTTCTGATTTTATGCTGAAGTCCTGTCATTGGTGCCATCTTTCTGACCTCCTATTGCCTGCAAAAGCGGTCAAAACATCACTCGGACTATCTGCTTTTCAGAAAAATTGTTCTAACAACTAAGATGAGCTTCTTCACACCTCTTCAAAAACAACACAAAAAAAAACAACTGGGATGGGGACTTCTTCCCATCCCGGTACAACTTTTTCTCCGTTCAGCTCACGCCTCCTCAGGCGTCTGAATAAACTTTTTTTTTCCTCTGTTTTAAATTCTCACACAACGGCTCGGGCGTCCCCTCCACCTCTTAAACACAAAGCCAGGGTTGGATAACCCGGCACAACTTCTCACACAACGGCTCGGGCGTCCCCTCCACCTCTTAAACACAAAACCAGGGTTGGATAACCCGGCACAACTTCTCACACAACGGACTCTTTGTCCAGAATGCAACTCGCATTCTCTCAACACTCTCTTTTTTTTTTCCTTCGTTTGAATATGGTGCAGCCGTTCAGAATTATTTATTTAAATTCTTAACATCCCATCCTCGTCGCCAAAAATGTATTGTGAAATTCTTTATCAAAAGGGCTCGTGAAACGGTCGGCAC
>NW_023622804.1:4374-4580 GCF_014905685.2 Nematolebias whitei | reverse complement strand
GACACACAGTGGACAGTGGACAAACCGTGAACATGCAGTGGACAAACCGTGGACACACAGTGGACAGTGGACAAACCGTGGACACGCAGTGGACAAACCGTGGACACGCAGTGGACAGTGGACAAACCGTGGACATGCAGTGGACAAACCGTGGACACGCAGTGGACAGTGGACAAACCGTGAACATGCAGTGGACAAACCGTGGA
>NW_023622804.1:2740-4364 GCF_014905685.2 Nematolebias whitei | reverse complement strand
CAAACCGTGAACATGCAGTGGACAAACCGTGGACACACAGTGGACAGCGGACAAACCGTGAACATGCAGTGGACAAACCGTGGACACACAGTGGACAGCAGGCACACCGTGGACACACAGTGGACAGTGGACACACAGTGGACAGTGGACAAACTGTGGACACGCAGTGGACAGTGGACAAACCATGGACACACAGTGGACAAACTGTGGACACAGTGGACAAACCGTGGTCACACAGTCGACAAACCGTGGACACGCAGTGGACAAACCGTGGACAAACCGTGGACACACAGTGGACAAACCGTGGACACGCAGTGGACAAACCGTGGACACACAGTGGACAGCGGACAAACCGTGAACATGCAGTGGACAAACCGTGGACACACAGTGGACAGTGGCGCAGTGGACATTGGACAAACCGTGAACATGCAGTGGACAAACCGTGGACACACAGTGGACAAACCGTGGACACACAGTGGACAAACCGTGGACACGCATTGGACATTGGACAAACGGTGGACACGCAGTGGACAAACGGTGGACACGCAGTGGACAGTGGACAAACCGTGGACATGCAGTGGACATTGGACAAACCGTGGACACACAGTGGACAAACCGTGGACACACAGTGGACAGTGGACAAACCGTGGACACGCAGTGGACACACCGTGGACAGTGGACAAACCGTGGACACGCAGTGGACACACAGTGGACAGTGGACAAACCGTGGACACGCAGTGGACACACCGTGGACTGGTCGCTGCTCAAACTCTGAGTTCAATCAGAAAGCAACAAAAAGTTTTTCTTTCTGTCCCACCAGTCACAGCCCAGTGAGGTAATCACAAACTTGGAGAGCAGAGCCAGGAAGGACGGCAGCAGAGAGGACATATGGTCACTTTGTCCTCCAGCAGTCTGAGCCTACAGCAGCAGAACTAAAGGATAACTCAGGAAACCCAAGCCAACCCTAACTATAGGATTTATCAGACAGGAAAGAGAGAGCCAGCCTCACAGACTGAAACTGGAAGAAGAGCCTTGGAACTGCTCTGTTCTACTTTTAGAAACTCTAGGAACCACGAGGAAACCTGCAGGCTGTTTGGTAACTCTCCTTTCTATCGCATCAAGACACTCAAAGCTCTTTACAACAATCATTTACACAGTCGTACAGCACTTTACTAGATCTGTACAAAGACTGATCAGAGCTTTATCACGTTCAGACACTGATGGGACACATCAGAGACAACGAGGGGTTCAGTGTCTTGCCCAGGGGCACTTTGGCATGTGACTGCTGATGGAATCGAACCCCCAACTCTCCCATTGGAGGACGCCTGCTCTCACCACTCAGCCACAGTCGCCCCTAACTATAGTTAGGGTTGGCTTGGGTTTCCTGAGTTATACTTTAGTTCTGCTGCTGTAGGCTTAGACTGCTGGAGGACAAAGTGACCATATGTCCTCTCTGCTGCGTCCTTCCTGGCTCTGCTCTCCAAGTTTGTGATTACCTCACTGGGCTGTGACTGGTGGGACAGAAAGAAAAACTTTTTGTTGCTTTCTGATTGAACTCAGAGTTTGAGCAGCGACCAGTCCACGGTGTGTCCACTGCGTGTCCACGGTTTGTCCACTGTCCACT
>NW_023622804.1:0-2730 GCF_014905685.2 Nematolebias whitei | reverse complement strand
CGATCAGGATGGAGAAATGGTCCTGGTCCTGCTCGGCCCTTATTGGGCCGATACAAGTCGCTTCATTTTCCATTTCCACAGTTCCCATCAGTGCCCCTTTAGTGGGCGGATCTTTATTAGCAACACACGACACCTCCTTAAAAACCTTCTCGTTACGTGTCGCTCCATCCAGCTCGCTCTGAACTCTTTCGTCGGCCAGCAAACACAAACTTCAGCATGTGACCACGGCTGTGACATATTGTTTGTTTATACCTTGAAACGACGCTCCTCCAGATCCAACAAGTTCTAATGGCGGGTTCAAAAGAAAATGGCGGATTGGGTTGCGGTGGAAGTTTCTGAAACCCCGCCCTCTGACTAACAACTCCGCCCCCTGACCAATCAGTGACCGACAGTGCGCTGACGTCATGTTTTAGGTCCTGCTTGGCCTCCGTGGAACCAAAGAGAAGTAGGTACTGAAAAAACTGTCCGGTTCCACCTGTGGAAAAGAACACGGAACCGGTCTGAGCAGGTTAAAGCGGGTCAGGGAGGAACTGTGGAAAAGGGGCAGTACCCTGGAAGGAACCAACTGGACCTGATGGTTTTATAGAAATGGACTGAACTGACTGGATTCATTAACTGGATCTGAACCTGTTTAGTCTAAAATGTTTTTTTCATGTGACTTGGTTTCCACTTTTTCAGCCTGAAAAGATTTTTGCAATAAATATTCTAAAATATTCAATGAACTGAATTCAAGTGTAAGGTTTGCAGTGTTTCTGCACAGATCACAGTTAGTGCTTTTTAATGCCGACAACGTTCAGATTTCATACAAACACAAAGTGACCGACATGAAGTCCAGGCTGGTGGTTTGCACAAACTGTGACGACCTGAGACGCAGCAGCAGCAGCAGCAGCAGCAGCAGCAGCATCAGCAGCAGCAGCAGCATCAGCAGCAGCATCAGCAGCAGCATCAGCAGCAGAAGCAGCAGCAGCAGCAGCATCAGCATCAGCAGCAGCAGCATCAGCAGCAGCAGCAGCAGCAGCAGCAGCAGCAGCAGAAGCAGAAGCAGCAGCATCAGCAGCAGCTGATACTGCTGCTGCTGATGCTGCTGCTGCTGCTGCTGCTGCTCGTTCACTTCAAACGTTTGGAGTCCGTTATGACTCCAGGTAAAACCAGAAGCAACACCGTGACGCTCAGACACAGACTCTCAGGTCTCCTTCAAGTCAAACTGGTGTGATGTCATCAAGAACTAAACCTCACTAACCCGTGAAACAACCGGACCGGATGTTCTGAAGAAAACTGTCACATGGAGGACTTTAATGTTTCTTTACAAAATGATCAACATTAATCTGCTTCACGTTCATTTAATCACAAATCAATAAATAAAAGAACTGAACTTTGACCTTTTATTATTTGTCCTTTTCAGGGTTTTCCCTGGTGACGAGATGAAATCTTTTATTTTACACCCCAGAAGCTGTAAAAACGACGATTTAAGTCTTTATGTGTCATAAACGTGACGTGGAAATGAACTAATTAAAAAGTTGTTTTTATGATTCCAATAATTAAAAAATCAAAAGAATGTCAGAAAAGTGTGTCCCACGTGGAACAGACTCAGTGTCGTCAGAAGCTTTTTAACCACTGACTTGTACGAATTTGTGCATTTTTAAGATTTTACTTTTTGTTCTTGGATTAAACTGTTGCAACAATCCTGAAAATATAAACTTATTAATAAATGTCACACCTGCATGCCATCACACGGTCACAGGAACGTTCCTCAAACTTCAGCTGAGCCGGTAAGAAATAAAGATTTCAGCGCAGCAGAGCGGCACCAACATCAGACAAGAGGTTCATTTTGATCTTTTACCTCACATGTGTTTACATGAAGGGGCGGAGCTTAAATCTTTAATGGGGCGGGGCTTAAAGCTTCACCAGCACAAGCCTACAGGGGGCGCTGTTCTTCCATGCCGTGTTGCTGTTTGTCTTATTTACAGTCTGAGGCACATGCGGGGATGGAAACTGTAATGCCAGATATTAGACACGTCCAGTCTAATGGAGTTAAACACTCTCGATGTAAAATGAGACGTCTATCGAGTGCAGCACCGAGGGGCCCACCGGTCCAGGGGGTGAGTCAGGCTACATCCCAGACTGGACCAGGCGCTCAGGGCCTCCCGGCTCCCTCACGGGCCCTGACAGTGCCAGGCTCTGCGCTCATCCTCGGCTCGGCTCGGCTCCGAGCCGCCAGTCACAGTGACCCCCTCCCCTCGGAGCGCACAATGAGCGGCGCCGGGCTCAAACGGCCTGTTGTTAATGAGCGGCACCAACAGAAGCCACCGCTTGTTCTTCATTTGCCAACGTTTTAATGATATGGACAGAGCGCCCATCAAAGCTGCATCGCTCAAGTTCCGCCCTCATTGCTGAAGTGATTCTTCGCTCGGAGCGAGCGTCATTAGCATGAAGAGCAAACAGAGGAAGGAGAGGCCGACAGGCGCTGCTGTCTGCAGGGAACAGGCTCCTTGTGATCCACGGGGATCGGTCATATAATGGGCCCTCAGTGTGACAGATCTCCTCTCGCAGATAAAACGTTGATTGTGTTGTGAGGAAATATCACCTGCCAGGTCATGAACAGGCGGGGGTCGCAGCGTCGGCGCTCATAATTCTGTTTTGACTTGCATGTAGTAACAAGATGAGGTTTTACTGCTCGGGGACAATTAAGACAATGTGGGGGGGTCCACACAAAACTCTATTGATTTAGTG
>NW_023622803.1:0-4580 GCF_014905685.2 Nematolebias whitei | reverse complement strand
TTATCAGTTTGAATCTTTTGTTTCAGCAACTCAGATTCATTTATCAGCTCGGCACACTTCTCCTCATATGATTGAGCCTGTTCTGACAGCTCTTTCTTTGAGAGGTCTTCAGCAGCCTCAAGGTGTTGCTTCAGCAACTCAGATTCAATCATCAATTCGTCACACCTCTCTTTTTCAGACGTATGTCCGTTGAACAGCACGACCTTTTCTCCCACCATACGGTCTAATTCCGCCTTCAGAAGCAGAGAGATTTTTGCTAACCGTACGCGGCTTGATTTTGTGTCCTCCTTCACTGTAGCTGCTTTTGATAAACTCTGCAGCTCCTCACGTCTTTGATCGTCATCAAGGTCTCGCAATTCCTCCAATTGTTTGCCAATAATTGAATTTGTTAAAATGTGTAAGGCTGTCTGGACCGCATCCTCGGATTGTAAGGGGTCAGTGTTTACCTCTACGTCCGCCATTATCTGCTATTTAGAAATTAAATAGTAGATGTAAACGTTTAGGTGGTAAAAGAAAATCAGAAAATCTCTTTTTCCTGATAAGTTTTACTCTTATTTAGTGATTTATCAATTAAACGTGCGTTATCTTCTAGCAGAATGAGTAAACTATTCAACTCTGTGAATATTTGTAACTGTATCTTATTTAAAAGTTTCTAAATTTTTATTATGTACCTGTTTCTCAAGGATTTATCAGTGAATAAAAATTTGTTTGGTAAAAGCCCTTTGCATAAATACCTTCATAACTTTTAAAACGCAAGATAACAGTGTTTATTCAGCTTTGAGGAAGTTTTTTAGCTCAAAAATTGCCTTACAGAAAAATAAAAACGTTTAATTTCACTCTTCACCTAAAAACGAAGTGAAAACCTGTGATCCCACGTCTTCTCCACAAGATGTCAGTAGAACCTCAACAATTTTAACTCAAACACTGTTTGTGTCGTCCACTAGGGGTGCTATAACTTCCTGTGGCGTCCGGTCGTTAGCTTGTTAGCTAAAATTAGCATCGGCTAGACTCGGTGAAAATCAACGTTTCTGAACGGATTTTTTTACACAAACGTGGCAAAATTTTTGCAATCAGACCTTATATCATGAAACATGAGTTTTGTGGGACAATATTGCAGCCGTATTTAGTGAATTTAAGCACGGTAAAGCTCATTTCCGACTTGGGGGAAGTGACGTGACACGTCATTCATCCGGTCGATAGCTTGTTAGCTTAAAATGTAGCATCGCTAGCGTAGTTCAAAAGCATCATTTTATGACGGTCTCTAAATTCTCACGTGGCGAAATTTCAGCGAATAAGCTATAAAGAACTTAAACAGCGTTTCAGAACACAGCTTTAATGCGCTTTCCAGCGTTAAAAAGCAGATTTTATTCCCTATGAAAACGAGTCTTCATTTCCGGGTGACGTGATTGACACTTCCCTCATCCAATTAGAACGTTACACACGGTCTTTTTCAACCAATGACGCAGCGTAGGGGTGAGGGGAGGTGACGTCAGTCCACCTCCTCAGCAAATCAGAGCTTTCCACAGCGGCAAATCAACCAACCACGAAGCGTTAGCAACCATGTTAATGTAGCTTGAAACTCTTTCATCACTTATCGTCTTTTAAACCATCAAAATGCACTTTCTCTGCTAAAAATGTAACGAATCAACTCTGAGCTGCCCGGAGTCTGCCACTCCGGTCTCAAAACGTCTTTCTAGCTATTCAACAACTCGTTCGAACTGTTCCAGAACCGGTTCGGCACCAGAACCGAACCGGACCAGAACAGCGTCTGGAACACAGTTTAAACAGAATAAAGCGTTTTTCACAGCTCATCAGCTTTTAGTTAACATAACAGGTGTACAATCTCAGCTTTATAAAGACTCAATGACACAATTTCAGCTTTTAAAACATTGCCAGCGTAACACAGCGTAAAGTTGCAGAGCCGAGCTCCAAGCGCGCTGCGTAAACATGCAGTCTTTCAGCACAGCAGATAAACTGTTATTTTACAACCTTGCCAACATGAAAATCAATGTGTACACGGTTACAGTCCATTTAGGAGCGCGTAACGGGCCACCAGTTGTAGATGAACAGATGCTGGGATATATTCATCATTTAACGCGGGTTCCTCATTTTTCTGGACTGAATAAAACGTGCATTGAATTTAAGGAAATGCAAACGTGAGACGTCATTTAGATTTGACCCATCAAAATGAATGCGGTCATTTATTTACAGAATCAAATTTAACATCAAACATGTACATTAATTTGGCAAATTATGAAAATAACAACAAAGCAATCAATCAGGAAAAATCATACGGCCATGATTTTTCCGTTGCTGCACCAAAGACATTTATGAAAACTGTACAACTATGATCTTTTGCCCACATGAATGTGGGTGAGCATTTTACACAGACATTTCTAAATATCTGGAAGAATTTCTACTTGATAGAAAAGTTTAAAGATGGAAAGAAGTTTAGAGGGAGTTAAGATGGTATGTGAGGGAAATTAAGTGTTCACCAGAATCGACACTCTCCGGCTTTCTTCAGCTTTTCCTTACAGTACACTTAGGTGATGAAATCGGCTCCTTTACCTGGAGATGTCTCAGGTGAGATTCCGTTTAACGCACCCTTTCAGCGTCTCAGTAGGATGCTGTTACTCGTCCGAAGTAATGGCGAGGCTCTGTTCGACACATATTCACCTCAGTGGAAAATGTTATAATCCCATGGAACTCGGGAGAGCTTTGTTGTCATGTCAGGAACTCCAACAGCACTCCATCAGAACTCAGCAGAACTTGAGTAGACTCTCACCGAACTCTACGCTCTCAGAACTCTTAGAACTCCGACAACTCTCTGAGTAGTCCAGGAAGTACTGACATTTTAAAGACTCTTTCCCGGTTCACTTTTTGGGATTTGTCCATTGGTCAGAAACGACCAGACGGGGTGTGTTTTGTGACGTAAGAGGTTAGAGACAGCGAGAATTGTTATGAGACAGATCAGAAATGTTCTCACAGACAGAGAGAGTTTTGTTTTGGCGTGTTTCAGAAACAGGTGCAAAACATCTATATTTACGTCTGAGAGGATTCTAAAACATGACAGTTTTAACATAACAACTTGTTTTTCGTTTGACTCCAACCTTGGAACGCACACACTTGCTCATTCAAAGGCAGAAATCAGAAAATGCATAATTATTCTATAACAGCTTTGACATGAGAATAAAAATCATTACTCAGTTAATAAAATTGATTAGTTCACTGCAACATCTAAAATGGTTTGAACTAAGACACTTTGATTATCAACATTTGTAAGATAGTAATGATAATAAAAAGAGAGTGTTCTTTTCACTTGAATCTTCAAGAAAGAAAGTCTCAGGATGGGTGAACCTGTATTTATGGATTCAAATAAATGAAATGACAGCTTCTGTCCCACAAGGTTCTTAAGGTCAAGAGTTTTGACCTTACACTTAGTTTCGACGTAGGCCTAGTCCACTACATTGGTCTCTCTGAAAGACTCATTTATCTCTTCTGCTGCTTCTTCTTCTCTCTACAGATGGAGGTGATGACGTTTGTTGTGGAGAGCTGAACATGATGGTGTGTTTGTGGGAGAAGATGAGCTGTGTCCTGATGATCCACAGAGGTTGAAGCAGCAGCAGCTTGTATGCAGACACTCTGACTGGACTGTTTCTGCTTCTTTTGTTTCCTCATCCACACTTTACATTATCACCTTCAAACAATTACACTTTAATGTTTCAACAATGTGCTGTGTTCAATTTATTATTAGAACATGATAAAGATATATTATGTTAAAGCGCTGACAGAAATAACTTCCATTGATCTTCAGTTGTTTTAAAGTAAATTAATTTATCTGTTCACTTTGTGTGATTTAAATTTTGTAAAACAAACCAGAAGTGAAAGTTTGACTTCCTGTTTTAACTTTCTTCATTGTAACAGATGTTCCTTTACTGCCCTCTGGTGGTCACTGCTGTAATTACATCAAAGTCTTTGAAAATACTGAATTTACTTTTTAAATGTTTTACAATGAAAGTCAACATCATATTAATATTTTATTGTAAAGTTGTGTTTTATTGATGTTTTATTGATGTTTTAAAAGCATAATTTTGCTAATATAACAACATTAAAACTACAACAAAAAAGGTTAAATCATGTCATCTGGACCAGTTTCTTTAAGGGAGAAACATTTTTGTCTTCCATCCAGAGGACTTCATCAGTCTGTGGCTTGCCAACCACATCTGTCCCATCAGTAGCCTTCATTGCTGTGTTTCAAGCCGACCTGCTGTTGGAATCTCAGAAGCTTTTAACACGTGCAAAAGGACCATCTGTCCAAAACAATCAATCATCATTAGAACAATCAAATGTTTTAGGACAGATGTCCCACTTGCTACTCACAGAAACAGCCTGAGGACACCAAGGCCAAAATGGTTCAGAAAACAGGTTGTAAGCTATAAAATTAAAAACTATTCAAACTATTTTTAAAATATATATTTTTAACTTTTCCTTGTAGAACATGAACACGTCTTCCAGAATATAATGATCTGGTTCGACTTCAGAGACAAAAATATTCAAACACAAAACTGATTATTGAAATA
>NW_023622802.1:0-4580 GCF_014905685.2 Nematolebias whitei | reverse complement strand
TCCCCTTGTGTCTGCCTCGTTCTGGGTCTCATATCATCTGGGTTCCCCGCGCACTCCTAACAGAAATGCTCCAGCCACAACAGACCCAGAATGAGACCAAGAGCGAGCAGACCTCCCCCGTTCCCGCGGAGGAGCGGATCGACAGGATGGACAAAGTAATTCATCAGGTGCTGACTCACCAGACCACGGTCCAGTCCAACCTTCAGGAGCTCGGAGGTATGATTTATTCCATTAAACGTCAGCTGCAAGCTTCTGCCTCCCCAGCTCCAGTCGTTCCGTCAGCCCCCGTGGCTCTTGGTCCCACTCCTCCTGTCCAACAAATTTTCATTAAACCTTCTGAGTTTTTCACCGGAGACCCTGACCAATGTGGCGGCTTCCTGCTCCAGTGCCGACTCGCCTTCGAGGGGGCTCCCTCCCAGTTCTCGTCGGACACAGCCAAAATCACCTTCTTCGTAAGTCAGCTCAAAGGTAACGCTCTCCGGTGGGCTCACTCGTTCCTCTTGAGTCATGATAACCCCCCTGCTTCCTATGCCCTCTTTCTTCGGGAGTTTCGCAGGATTTTTGACCGTCCCCTGCAGGCTTCAAATGCCGCCAAGCGATTGTTGAACTTACGACAGGGCCGTCGTAATGCCTCGGAGTTCGCTCTGGAGTTTCGGATCCTTGCTGCCCAAACAGGATGGGACGAGCCCGCCCTCCAAGGTATTTTCCTTAACGCTCTCTCTGATTTTCTCAAAGATCAGCTGGCTACGCGAGAAGAGCCCGAGACTTTCGACAAGCTGATAGACCTTGCCATCTCAATCGACGACCGCTTCTGGGAGAGGCGAAGAGAAACAAACTACAGTTCCCATCGACCCTCGACTTCCGGGTTTCCGACTCCTCCAGGTGAGCCCAAGCCTGCACCGCGACACTACGTTTCCCACAATTCCCCCACTTCCGGGTTTACGACCCCTCGCTACGAGTCCTTTTCCTCGAATCAGCCCCCTGTGAACTACAACTCCCAGTCTTCCTTGCTTCCTGGTCACAGCCAATCATCTTCTTTCCCTTCACGGGATCGTTCCCCCGAGCCTATGCAGGTGGGGCGCGCACGGCTGACTCCTGCAGAGAGACAGCGGCGTGTATCTGCCCGTCTCTGCATTTATTGTGATAATTCCGGTCACTTTCTGCCCCACTGTCCGTTTCGGGGTAAACGAGAACTTCCACCAGTAAAGCGGGAGTTACTGGTGGGAATGTCTGCGTTAACCTCCCCATTTAAATTGTTACTTCCCATGGTCATTCAAACACAAGACCGCCGCTTTTCTTTCTCAGCTCTTATCGACTCAGGCGCTGAACAAAATTTGATCAGCTCTGATTTAGTTAAAGAATATTCTCTTCCGACTCGCGAAATACCGTCAATTTCTGTCGCCGGCTTAACCGGAGACACGCTGACCCGTATTAATTTAAAAACCACCGAGTTACATGTCATTATGTCAGGAAATCATCATGAAATGACTGATTTCTTCGTTTTCAATTCCCATACTCCTCAAGTAATTCTAGGTTTCCCTTGGCTTCGTAATCATAACCCAGTTAGCAACTGGGAGCGCGGCTGTGTTGATAAATGGAGCGACAAGTGCCTCAGCAATTGTTTACGCTCTGCTGTTAAAGCGTCCCCTCGTGACACGCCTCCTCTAGAGGAGATCGATCTTTCCTCGGTTCCTGCAGAATACCGTGACCTGGCGGCCGTCTTTAGTAAACAACGCGCTTTGTCACTTCCTCCTCATCGTCCCTACGACTGCACGATTGACTTGTTACCTGGCGCCCCCTTGCCGTCAAGCAGACTCTACAACCTTTCTGGTCCTGAGAGGGAGTCTATGACTAATTATATAAATGAATCTCTTGCCTCAGGCATTATTAGACCCTCGACCTCCCCTGTGGGAGCGGGTTTTTTCTTTGTTTCTAAAAAAGATAAGTCACTCCGGCCATGTATAGATTATCGTGGTTTAAATAACATAACAATTAAAAATAAATACCCTCTTCCTCTTATTGACTCACTTCAGGAGCAGTTACAGTCTGCTTCCTGCTTTTCAAAACTTGATCTCCGAAACGCGTACCACCTCGTCCGTATTAAAGAGGGCGACGAGTGGAAGACCGCTTTTCGCACTCCTCTGGGCCACTTCGAATATTTAGTTATGCCCTTTGGGTTAACCAATGCCCCCGCGATTTTTCAGGCGCTCGTTAATGACGTCCTGCGCGACTTTATTGGTAATTTTGTGTTCGTTTATTTAGATGATATTCTTATTTATTCTCGCGACCCCGCTCAACACACGGCCCACGTTCGTCTGGTTCTTCAGCGGCTGCTGGAGAACCAATTATTCGTTAAAGCTGAGAAGTACGAGTTTAACACCTCCACTGTCTCTTTTCTCGGTTTTATTTTTGAGGGTGGTCGTTGCCGAACCGACCCTGAAAAGACCAGGGCGGTAGTCGATTGGCCGACTCCCGAGTCCAGGAAGCAGTTACAACGTTTCCTGGGGTTTGCAAATTTCTATAGGCGGTTTATAAAAGATTACAGTCGTGTCGCCGCCCCCCTGTCTCAGCTCACTTCGACTGCCCGAGCCTTTCACTGGACCCCGGAGGCTGAAGCCGCCTTCTCAAGGCTTAAGTCCCTCTTTTCCTCGGCGCCCATCCTTTGCCATCCTGACCCCGCGCACCAGTTTATTTTGGAGGTGGACGCCTCTGACACTGGGGTTGGGGCGGTCCTCTCCCAACGGTCTTCTCTGGACAACAAGGTCCATCCCTGCGCCTTTTTCTCTCGTCGTCTCTCCCAAGCTGAGCGAAATTATGATGTGGGCAACCGCGAGCTTTTGGCAGTCAAACTCGCCCTCGAGGAATGGCGGCACTGGCTGGAAGGCACTGAGACACCTTTTTTAATCTGGACCGACCATAAGAATCTAATCTACCTGCGGAACGCCAAGCGTCTGACCCCCCATCAGGCCCGTTGGTCGCTTTTCTTTAATCGTTTTAATTTTGTTTTGACTTTCCGTCCGGTCTCCAAAAACATTAAACCGGACGCCCTGTCCAGACAGTTTGCTCCACCAGACTCGTCCGAGCCTTCAGATTCAATTATCCCTTCGTCCTGCATTGTGGGCTCTCTTTCTTGGCCCATCACCGCCACCGTCCAACAGGCCCTCCTCTCCGAACCAGACCCTGGTGGTGGTCCTCCCGGCACCCTCTTTGTCCCCTCCAGCGTGCGGTCCCAGGTTCTCCAATGGCTTCACACGAATAAACTTTCCTGCCACCCCGGAGTCAACCGCATGCTCTCCCTTACCAAGGCCCATTTCTGGTGGCCCTCCATGACTTCTGACATTAAGGACTTTGTTTCTGCCTGCCCTGTCTGTGCCAGAAACAAGTCCGGTACTCAACCCCCGGCTGGCCCTCTGCTTCCCCTCCCGACCCCTAGTCGCCCTTGGTCCCACATTGCCCTTGACTTCGTTACCGGCCTTCCACCATCTGACGGCAACACCACCATCCTCACAGTTGTTGACCGCTTTTCGAAGGCCGCCCATTTTGTTCCCCTCCCTAAGCTCCCCTCTGCCCTTGAGACTGCCCAGTTACTCACCCTCCATGTGTTTAGGCTCCATGGGATCCCGTCGGACATTGTCTCTGACCGTGGCCCGCAGTTCATCTCCCAGGTCTGGCACTCCTTTTGCAAGTCGCTCGGGGCGTCCGTTAGCCTCACCTCTGGTTACCATCCCCAGGCTAACGGACAAGCCGAGCGCTGCAATCAGGAGCTAGAGTCCACACTGCGTTGCCTGGTCGAGTCTAATCCTTCGTCCTGGAGCCAGCACTTGGTTTGTGTGGAGTACGCACATAACTCCCTCCGCTCCTCTGCCACTGGCATGTCCCCTTTTGAAGCCTCCTTAGGCTACCATCCTCCTTTGTTCCCTGACTCAGAGACAGATTGTTCGGTCCCGTCCGTCCAGCACCACTTCAGGCGTTGCCGTCGTATCTGGCGCCAGGCCAAAGCAGCCCTCCTTAGGACCGCAGCCCAGGCAAAACGGTTTGCTGACCGCCACCGTTCAGAGACGCCCGCCTACCAGGTCGGCCAGCAAGTTTGGTTGTCCACCAAGGACATTAAGCTGCGGGACACACCTCGCAAACTGGCCCCCCGCTTCATTGGTCCCTTTCCCATCACCCGCATCATCAACCCCTCTGCGGTCCGCCTCCAGCTCCCCAGGGCCATGCGCATCCATCCCACGTTCCACGTTTCCCAGGTGAAACCTGTCTCCCTCAGTCCCCTGTGTCCTCCATCTGACCTCCCTCCGCCGCCTCGCCTGATCGACAACCACCCTGCGTTCTCCGTCCGTTCCATCTTGGACGTGAGGCGCAGGGGCAGGGGTTTCCAGTACCTGGTCGATTGGGAGGGGTACGGTCCTGAGGAGAGGTCATGGATCCCCAGGTCCTTTATCCTTGACCCCAGTTTGATTTCTAGGTTTTATAGAGACCACCCTGAGAAGCGCCTCAGGTCGCCAGGTGGCGATTCTTGAGGGGGGGGGGTACTGTAAGGATCCCACTGCCTGCAGCCTGCCTTGCTGATGGCCGCTGAT
>NW_023622801.1:0-4581 GCF_014905685.2 Nematolebias whitei | reverse complement strand
AGCTCTGTGTCTCTGCTGAGCAGCCCCCGACAACAAGAAAGGTTAGTATTTTTCCAGACCGTCTGTATTCAGATAACTGTTGTTATTCTGTCAAAACACTAACCTCTCCTCTGTATCGTTTTAGACACAGTTCCAGCTCTAGACCCGAATCATCAGAAGCTGTTTATTCATTCAATAAACATTTTAAAACCATTCTGAGTTTGTGTGTGGGATCCTCTGCCATCAGATCCCTGACAGATTGATCTGGCCAAATTATGGATCCTACACCGGGCTCAGAATGGCGCTCTGGTGTGGAAGGTGCCATCAATAAGTTAGAGTCCGGCATGAACAAAATCATAAACATGATTAAGACTCTTACTCCTCACTCTGACCCTCAGGACTCAAGTCATGTCGGCAGTCATGCACATACTGGAACCACGAGCAAACCTCTCCGGGAACCACGTTTGACACCACCAGAACTGTTTTCAGGGGCACCGGACCAGTGCCGACCATTCTTAACGCAATGTGAAATTAATTTTCAGCTCCAGCCCTCAGCCTTCCCCTCTGAACGTGCGAAGGTGGCGTATACCGTGTCCCTCCAGTCTGGAAAGGCTAAGTCTTGGGGAACATCTGAATGGCAAAAAGACTCAAGGTACTGCTACTCTTTTCTTGAAATCTCTAAAGAGCTGTGTAGAGTTTTTGATCCCCTCCTCCCAGAAAGAGAGGCTGCTCGTAGACTGTTTACATTGAAGCAAGGTAAACGAAGAGTTACTGAGTATATTATTGATTTTCACGCTACGGCTGCTAGTAGCAAATGGAATGAAGAGGCTTTAACTGATTCTTTTTACCGAGGACTTAACGAGGAGATCAAGGACTACCTGGCAACCAAGCGATACCCAGACTCACTGAAGGACTTGGAGGATTTGGCGACAAGGGTGAATCTGCGCTTGATGGAGAGGTCTCGGGAACGAGCTGAAAGGGTCAGCAGAACTTCAAGACCCCTCGAGGAACCAAGAGAGGTGCCCAGACGACTTACCCTGGGACCTCCCTCTCCACCACATCCATCAGAAACATCACAAGAGGAGCCCATGCAGATTGGACGCAGCCGCCTCACCCCAGAGGAACGGGAGAGGAGACGTCGACATCGGTTGTGTTTCTACTGTGGCCAAAATACTCACAACATCTCTAACTGTCCGTTAAAAGACCAGACTCAGCAGAGAAGAGGAGGCTCCTGCTGAGTCAGACCCAGAACCTTGTAATCTCCTCACCCTTCACTTTTCCTGCTGAGCTGTCCGCTCCTGGTAAGACCTGCACCTCCACAAAAGTACTCATCGACTCAGGGGCTGATTCTGAGTTCATGGACCTTCAATTTGCCCGAGAGCTAGGAATAAAACTGTTAAAATCCCCCAGACCACTGTCCATTGTTGCCTTAGATGGTCACCCTCTTCACGACTCTTCATTAATTTCTGAACCTGTGACATTAATCATAGGAGGTAATCACAAGGAGACTTTACAGTTTTTTATTATCAAATCTCCACATTCTCCTGTTGTCCTAGGGGCCACATGGCTTTCAAAACATAACCCACACATCAACTGGCAACAGAAGGAGATCGTGGGGTGGTCTGATAACTGCTTAGCATCTTGTCTTTTCGATGCGGTTATTCCCTCTGTGCCCAGGGACAATATTGAAGAGACCTACCCAGACCTTTCTAAGGTTCCCAAAGAATACCATGACCTAAAGGAGGTTTTTAATAAAGTCAAGGCCACCTCGTTACCACCCCACAGGTCTTACGACTGCCCTATTGACTTGGCCCCTGGGTCTACTCCCCCTAAAGGGGCCCTGTACGCCCTATCTACTCCTGAACAAGAAGCCATGCAGGAGTACATCAAGACCTCGCTTCAAGCCGGCATCATCAGACCCTCTACCTCCCCAGCAGGAGCTGGGTTCTTCTTTGTGGGGAAAAAGGACGGATCCTTAAGACCCTGCATAGACTATAGAGGGTTAAACAAGATAACCATAAAGAACAAATACCCTCTCCCTTTAATGTCATCTGCCTTTGACCTCATCCAAGGCGCTTCCGTCTTCACCAAACTTGACCTCCGTAATACGTATCATCTGATACACATCCGTGAGGGAGATGAGTGGAAGACGGCCTTCAACGCACCCAATGGTCACTACGAATATTTGGTCATGCCCTTTGGTTTGACCAACGCCCCAGCAGTGTTCCAGTCTCTGGTCAATGATGTCCTAAGAGACATGGTCAATCAGTTTGTTTTTGTTTACCTTGACGATATTTTAATTTTTTCCAAAGACTTAACATCACACAAAAAACACGTCAGATCTGTTCTCACCCGGTTACTACAAAATAATCTATTTGTCAAAGCTGAAAAATGCGATTTCCACCAGTCATCCACATCCTTTCTCGGTTTTAAGATTTCACCAAACTTGGTTGAAATGAGTCACGATAAGGTGTCTGCGGTACTAGATTGGCCAGTACCCAAGGATCGGAAACAGCTACAGAGATTCTTGGGGTCTGCCAACTTTTATCGTAGATTCATTAAAGACTATAGCCTCATTGCTAACCCCCTCCATGTTCTCACCTCCTCTAAAAAGAGGTTCCTATGGACTGAGGCAGCTAATGCAGCCTTTAATAAATTAAAGACTTTGTTTTCTACTGCCCCTGTTCTCCATACCCCCAACCCCGAGGTACCATTTATCTTAGAAGTAGACGCGTCTAGTGTGGGCGTGGGGGCAGTTCTCAGCCAACAAAACGAGGAAGGAATTATTCACCCCTGTGCTTTCTTCTCTAGAAGCCTATCACCAGCTGAACGGAACTACGACGTCGGGGAACGTGAACTGCTCGCTGTTAAGCTGGCGCTGGAGGAGTGGAGGCACTGGTTGGAGGGCGCCCAGTTCCAATTCCAGGTTTGGACCGACCATAAAAATCTCGAGTACCTTAAGTCGGCCAAACGCCTCAACCCTTGACAAGCCAGGTGGGCACTTTTCTTTTCTCGTTTCAACTTTGCACTCACCTATAGACCCGGTCACAAGAACACCAAACCTGATGCCCTCTCTCGCATCATGGAGGAGGATTCTTGTTCCTCGCCCCCTCCCACCGGGGAGTTTATCCTCCCGAACTCTGCCCGCCTAGCTGTCACTCAATTGGAACTGGACCTGCGACAGGCCAACCAGTTGCACCCTCCTCCAACCAACTGTCCCCCTGACCGATTATTTGTACCCCCTGATTTTATTCAAGAAGTCCTCAAGTTTTGCCACAGCTCCCGCCTAGTTTGTCACCCTGGTTTTTCTAAGACTGTCTCTTTAGTTCGCGCACAGTTCTGGTGGCCCACGCTAAACCAGGACGTGCGCTCTTTTGTTTTATCCTGTCCTGCCTGTTCCCAAGCAAAATCCTCACGTCGTCCCCCTTCTGGTCTCCTCCGTCCCCTTCCTATCCCGTCACGCCCATGGTCCCACATCAGCCTTGATTTCATCACTGGTCTTCCCTCCTCTGCTGGCAACACCGTCATTCTGACGGTCGTTGACCGGTTCTCCAAAATGGTCCACCTGGTTCCCCTTCCCAAGCTCCCCTCAGCCAAGGTCCTGGCTGGGATCATGTCACGTGAGGTTTTTCGCCTGCACGGTCTGCCAACGGATATCGTTTCTGACAGAGGACCTCAGTTTATCTCTAAATTCTGGAGAGAGTTTTGCAACCTCCTGGGGGTCTCCATTAGCCTCTCCTCTGGCTTTCATCCCCAGACGGATGGCCAGACGGAGAGGGCAAACCAGGAGGTCGAGGCCAAGCTGAGGATCCTCTGTCAGAAAGATCCCAGCCAGTGGTCCCCCAACCTGTCCTGGGTCGAACACGGCCTCAACACCGTCCCTTCATCTGCTACCGGTCTGTCCCCGTTTTATACTGTTTTTGGTTTTCAGCCCCCTCTTATCACCCTCCAGGAACGTGAAGCCCAAGTACCCTCTGCTCACCAGTCAGACTTACGCTGCCAACGCATTTGGCGGAGAGCCAGACGAGCCCTCCTGGAGACCTCCGCAGCCTACGTTAAAGGGGCTAACCGGCGGAGGTCTCAACAACCCACTTATCAGGAGGGTCAAAAGGTATGGCTCTCCACCAGAGACCTCCCATTAAAAGTAGACTCACGCAAACTTGCTCCCCGTTTTATTGGCCCTTTCCCCATATCCAAAGTCATCAACCCAGTTTCTGTCCGCCTATCTCTACCCAAGTCCATGAGAATCCACCCATCTTTCCACGTATCCAGGATCAAGCCCTTCTTGCCCTCCCGTTTTCACCCCGCCCCGGAAACCCCCCCACCCGCCCGGATTATCGATGGGGCACCCGCCTACACCGTACGTCGACTCCTCCGTTCCAGGAGATGGGGCCGAGGAGTCCACTATCTGGTCGACTGGGAGGGATACGGCCCAGAGGAACGCTCTTGGGTCCCCTCCCGTCACATCATCGACAAGTCCCTCATCAAAGACTTCCATCGTCTCCACCCGGACCAACCTCGGGGCGCGTCAGGTGCCGCGCCTTAAGGGGGGGATCTGTCACAGTTTACACTCTGTTTTTCCTTTTATTTATCACTCTGTTC
>NW_023622800.1:0-4581 GCF_014905685.2 Nematolebias whitei | reverse complement strand
AGTCTACTGCTGATGAGACAGGATAGAGAATCTGGCCCAGACTGAGAAGAATGAGTGAACTTAAGTACTGACTGGACCAGGTGGTGGAGCTGTGGGACAATGAGCGGTGACAGGTGACATGAGTTGAGTGATTACTGAGTGTGCAGCATGACAGAGGAGCTGACAGAGAGCAGAGCTATGACAGAACCCCCCCCTCAAGGTCCGGCTCCTGAAGGACAACCAGGCTGGAGAGGGTTCAGTCGATGAAAGTCTCTAATGAGGGTTCTGTCCAGAATATTGCGTGAGGGCACCCAGGAACGTTCCTCCAGGCCGTACCCCTGCCAGTCTACCAGATACTGGAGTCCTCTCCCCCACCTTCTGGATCGAAGAAGGCGTTGGACCGTGTAGGCTGGGCTCCCCTGAATGAGTCGGGCGGGTGGTGGGAGGTCGGTGGTGGGTCGAAAACGTGGCAGGACAAATGGCTTGAGTCTTGAGACATGAAACGTTGGATGAATGCGCATGGACCTGGGTAACTGTAAGCGAACAGAGACAGGATTGATTATTTTGGTAATCAGAAAAGGACCAATGAAACGTGGTGCTAGTTTCTTAGATTCCACACGGAGAGGAAGGTCCTTGGTGGAGAGCCACGCTTTCTGGCCCACCTTGTACAATGGTTGAGGCGTTCTCCTGCGGTTAGCCCCCCGAACGTACCTTTTGATGGCCAAAATTAGGGCTCTCCTGGCTTTTCTCCAGACTCGCTGGCAACGTAAAATAGCGAGTCGTGCAGAGGGAACCCGAGCTTCTCTCCCCTGGACTGAAAAAACAGGGGGTTGGAATCCAAAGACAACATGAAAGGGTGAAATACCTGATGCAGAGGATGGAAGAGAGTTGATTGCTTGTTCAATCCAAGGGAGGTTGGACGTCCATTTCCTCGGGTCCCCCTCGCAGAGGAGCCGAAGCTTGGTCTCCACCTCCTGGTTGGTACGCTCAGATTGTCCATCCGTTTGGGGATGAAAACCTGACGAGAGGCTGACCGAGATCCCTAGCAGGTTGCAAAACTCCCTCCAGAACTTGGAAATGAATTGGGGACCTCGGTCAGACACAATGTTCTGGGGGAGCCCATGGAGCCTGAAAACCTCCTTGGCCATGATAACGCTGAGCTCCTTGGAAGAAGGTAACTTGGGGAGAGGAACCAGGTGGACCATTTTAGAAAAACGGTCCACAATGGTCAATAACACTGAATTACCTTCAGAAGGGGGTAATCCAGTCACAAAGTCCATAGCAATATGTGACCATGGGCGTGAAGGAATTGGCAGTGGTCGTAGCAGCCCGGCAGGTGGGCGATTGGAAGACTTGGCACGATTGCATTCGGGACATGACTTGACAAAGTGCTTGGTGTCCTCCGTAAGCGTAGCCCACCAGAATCGGGCGCGAATGAGTTGGAGGGTCTTGGTGATTCCTGGGTGACAGAACAACTTTGATGAATGGCATAATTCAAGAACCTCTTTTACCTTTTGATTGGGGACAAACAGGGTCCCCCTAGGACAGGTGGGTGGACGTGGCTCGGAGAGTTGGACTTGTTGGAGATCGAGTTCTAATTGAGTCAAAGAAAGACGTACGGTCTCAGGCAGGATGAACTCGACCTCTTCTGAGGGCCCTTCCTTGACCTCAAAGACCCGGGACAGGGCATCCGGCTTGGCATTCTTGGGCCCGGGTCTGTAAGAGGGTGAAACTGAACCGAGAGAAAAACATAGCCCACCTGGCCTGACGGGGATTGAGTCTCTTTGCTGTGCGAAGGTACTCCAGGTTTTTATGGTCGGTCCATACCAAAAAGGACTTCTTCGCACCTTCCAGCCAGTGCCTCCATTCCTCCAGGGCCATCTTGACTGCCAAAAGCTCACGGTCTCCCACGTCGTAGTTTCTCTCAGCGGGGGAGAGTGCCCTGGAGAAGTAAGCACAGGGGTGGATCTTACCATCTGTGCTGCGCTGACTGAGGATGGCGCCCACCCCGGTGCTGGATGCATCGACCTCCACAATGAATTGTTTCTCGGGGTCTGGAGAGTGCAAGATTGGAGCAGAGGAAAACAATGTTTTGAGCTTCTGGAATGATTGGTTGGCAACGGAGTCCCAGATGAACTTGGTCTTAGATGAGGTGAGAAAATGAAGAGGAGCTGCAACTGAACTGTAGTTCTTAATGAACCTCCTACAAAAATTTGCAAAACCGAGAAACCTCTGCAGCTGTTTACGATCCTTGGGCTTGGGCCAATCCACCACCGCTGATACCTTCCCGGGTTCCATGGATACTTGACCTGGAGAAATGTTGAACCCAAGGAATGAGGTGGACACTTGGTGGAAAGCACACTTCTCTGCCTTGACAAACAAGTTGTTCTGTAAAAGGCGGGTTAAGACAGCTCTGACATGGCGACGGTGAGAAATGCTATCTTGTGAAAAGATAAGTATGTCATCAAGGTAAACAAAAGCGTAAATGTTAATCATGTCACGAAGGACATCATTAACCAGGGCTTGGAAAACGGCAGGAGCGTTGGTGAGGCCGAATGGCATAACAAGATATTCATAATGGCCATCTGCGGTATTAAAAGCCGTCTTCCATTCATCTCCCCGCCGTATCCTGACCAAATGGTAAGCGTTGCGAAGATCCAGTTTGGTGAATATCTTAGCATTTTGGATTATATCAAAAGCAGAGTTCATGAGGGGCAGAGGATACTTGTTCTTTATGGTTATTTTGTTAAGTTCTCTATAGTCAATGCATGGACGAAGTGACCCATCTTTCTTCCCTACAAAGAAAAAACCTGCACCAGCGGGGGATGCTGAAGGTCTAATGATACCAGCTTGGAGGGACTCTGTTATATATTTCCTCATGGACTCTTGCTCGGGACCAGACAAAGAATATAATCTACCCCGAGGGGGGGTAGAACCTGGGATCAGGTCAATACCACAATCGTATGGACGATGTGGCGGAAGGGACGTAGCTTTTGATTTATTAAAGACCTCTTTCAAATCATGGTACTCTTTAGGTACCTGAATTAGATTAGGATAGGTCTCCTCATTGGCTGTGACAAGGGCTGGTGAACTGGGTTGGCTCTGAATACATGTAGAATAACACTCATTAGCCCATCCTACAATCTCTTGGTTCCTCCAATCGATTTGGGGGTTGTGTTTGCGTAACCAAGTGGAACCTAAAACCACTGGGAGTTGGGGTGAATCAATAACAATGAATCTGATCAGTTCCGAATGGTTGTTGGCCGACACCATGGTGACTGGAACAGTTTCAAGACTAGATTGACTTAAAGGATGACCATCTAAAGCGAGGACCTTATGGTTGTTAGGTGATGGAACAATGGTCAGATCTATGGATTTGGCAAAGGTTTTATCAATGAATTCCGTGTCGGCCCCTGAATCAATAAAAGCTGAGACGATGACGGGTTGACCACCCTTTATTATGAACTTGACCTTGGACTTGGACATGATAGGTGGAGAGGACTTGATCTTATGACTAAGACTCAACAGGAGCCTCTCTTCTCCTGCTGAGCCTGGTCTTTTACTGGACAATGATGACAATCATGACCGCCTTGACCACAATAAAAACAGAGATGGTACCTCCTCCGACGTTCTCGTTCCTGGGTGGTCAGACGACTTCTTCCTAGTTGCATGGGTTCCGTAGCATACAGAGGATCCTGAGGGCTCTTGGTTTGTTCCGTTTTAGGTTCATGATCCACAAGGTGATGTCTGGTTCTGGACATGGCTGTGGCCTTGCCTCGACTCTGTTCACGGTCACGCTCACGCTCACGCAGGCGAAGGTCAACATGGGTGGCCACCTCCTCCAGCTGGCGTAGGGATGAGGGATAGTCCATTGTTGCCAGCACATCCTTAACATCTTCATTAAGCCCCCTGAAGAAGGCGTCAGTGAGTGCGTGTTCATCCCAATGACTGTCTGCTGAAACAGAGTGAAAGTGAATGATGTATTTGGTTACAGAATCCTTGCCTTGTTTAATATCAAAAATTCTTCGGGCTGCCTCTCTCTCAGGGAGGATGGGGTCAAAAACCCGACACAACTCTTTGGAAAATTCAGAAAAATTACGACATACCACGCCACCTTTTAACCATTCAGAAGTGCCCCACGTCTTGGCTCTTCCAGCGAGAAGTGAGACAGCATAAGCTACTTTAGCATGCTCAGTGGGAAAACATGAAGGTTGCAATTGAAACTGAATGTCACACTGAGTCAAAAATGGTCGACATTGCTCAGGCTCACCTCTGAAATGTTCAGGGGGGGCTAACCGTGGTTCTCTTGGTGCAGGAGTCAACAGGGTTTGGTTGATGACTTGGTTTGACTGTTGGGACAAAGCTTGAAGAGAAACAACCATTTCCTGAAGCCCTTTCTCAAGTTTACTAACAGCCCCTTCTACCTTAGAGCACCACTCTCGGGTTGGTGTTGGATCCATAATGGCCAGATTCTACTGTCATGAACCAGAGGCCGGATCGCAAACAACAACAACAACCACTGAGAGGGTTAAAAGATTTATTGTGAAATAAAGTGAAACTCTGGAGTAGGTCCGGTTCTGGGCTGGTTCCGATCTTCTGATT
>NW_023622799.1:0-4581 GCF_014905685.2 Nematolebias whitei | reverse complement strand
AGTCTAAGGTCAAAACTCTTGACCTTTAGAACCTTGTGGGACAGAAGCTGTCATTTCATGTATTTGAATCCATAAATACAGGTTCACCCATCCTGAGACTTTCTTTCTTGAAGATTCAAGTGAAAAGAACACTCTCTTTTTATTATCATTACTATCTTACAAATGTTGATAATCAAAGTGTCTTAGTTCAAACCATTTTAGATGTTGCAGTGAACTAATCAATTTTATTAACTGAGTAATGATTTTTATTCTCATGTTAAAAGCTGTGCAGAGTTTATGCATTTTCTGATTTCTGCTTTTGAATGAGCAAGTGTGTGCGTTTACAAGGTTACAGTCAAACGAAAAACAAGTTGTTATGTTAAAACTGTCATGTTTTAGAATCCTCTCAGACGTAAATAGAGATGTTTTGCACCTGTTTCTTAAACACGCCACAACAAAACCCTCTCGGTCTGTGAGAACATTTCCGAGCTGTCCCATAACAATTCTCGCTGTCTCTAACCTCTTACGTCACAAAACCTACCCCATCTGGTCGTTTCTGACCAATGAAAAATCCCAAAAAGTGAACCGGGAAAGAGTCTTTAAAATGTCAGTACTTCCTGGTCTACACAGACTCACGGGGTTACAGAGTTGGAGAGTTGGAGAGTTGTCAGACTTCAAGAGTTCTGTGGGAGTTCGGTAAACTACACGAGAGCTAAAGTTCTGATGGAGTGCTGTTGGAGTTCCTGACATGACAACAAAGCTCTTCCGAGTTCCATGGGATTATAACATTTTCCACTGAGGTGAATGTGTGTCGAACAGAGCCTCGCCACTACTTCTGACGAGCTACAGCCATTCTAAGGAGACGCTGGACCGGTAGCGTTAACGGAACACCATATCTGCTGATTATCATCAGAAAGGTAATGGGTCAAGTTTCCTACCAAGCGTACCGAGGCGAGCTGGGCTTCTGATGGAGAGTGTCGGTTCTGGTGAACATTCCTCCCCTCCCATTCAATCTTACTCCCTTTAACTTCTTTCATCTTTAACTTTCTATCAAGTAGAAATTCTCCCAGATATTTAGAAATGTCTGTGTAAAGTGCTTATTCACATCCGTGTGGGTAAAAGATCATAGTTGTACAGTTTTATAAATGTCAGCAACGGAAAAATCATGGCCGTATGATTTTTCCTGATTGATTGCTTATATTGTTATTTTCATAATTTGCCAAATTAATGTAAATGTTTGATGTTAAATTTGATTCTGTAAATAAATGACCGCATTCATTTTGATGGGTCAAATATAAATGACGTCTCACTTTGCATTTCCTTAAATTCAATGCACGTTTTATTCAGTCCAGAAAAATGAGGAACCCGCGTTAAATGATGAATATATCCCAGCATCTGTTCATCTACAACTGGTGGCCCGTACGGGGAAACCAAACACCCAATCTCAAGTCGTTCGTCTACAAGACAACAGACATTTGTAATGATTTTTATTCTCATGTTAAAAGCTGTGCAGAGTTTATGCATTTTCTGATTTCTGTGTTCCAGACGCTGTTCTGGACCGGTTCGGTTCTGTGGTTCCGACTCGGTTCTGGAGCTTCGAACGAGTTGTTTTAAATAGCTAGAAAGACGTTTTGTCACGGAGCGCCGTTCTCTGTGCAGCTCAGGGGGTTGATTCGTTACATTTTTAGCAGAGAAAGTGCATTTTGATGGTTTAGAAGACGATAAGTGATAGAAAAGTTTCAGGCTACATTAACATGGCTGCTAACGCTTCGTGGTTGGTTGTTTGCTGCTTTGGAAAGCTCTGATTTGCTGAGAAAGGTTGACTGACGTCACCTCCCCTCACCCCTACGCTGCGTCATTGGTTGAGAAAGACCGTGTGTAACGTTCTGATTGGATGAGGGAAGTGTCAATCACGTCACCCGGAAATGAAGACTCGTTTTCATAGGGAAATAAAATCTGCTTTTTAACGCTGAAAAGTGCATTAAAGCTGTGTTCTGAAACGCTGTTTACATTCTTCGAAGTATATTCGCTGAAAGTTCGCCACGTTTGAGTTTAAAGACCGTCATAAAATGATGCTTTTGAACTACGCTAGCGATGCTAAATTTTAAGCTAACGACCGGATGGATGACGTGTCACGTCACTTCCCCCAAGTCGGAAATGAGCTTTACCGTGCTTAAATTCACTAAATACGGCTGCAATTTTGTTCCACAAAACTCATGTTTCATGATATAAGGTCTGATTGACAAAATTTTGCCACGTTTGTGTAAAAAATCCGTTCAGAAGTGTTGGTTTTCACCGAAGCAAGCCGATGCTAATTTTAGCTAACAAGCTAACGACCGGACGCCACAGGAAGTTATAGCACCCCTAGTGGACGACACAAACAGTGTCTGAGTTAAAATTGTTGAGGATCTGCTGACATCTTGTGGAGAAGACGTGGGATCACAGGTTTTCACTTCGTTTTTAGGTAAAGAGTGACATTAAACGTTTTATTTTTCTGAAAGGCATTTTTTGAGTTAAAAAACTTCCTCAAAGCTGAATATAAACTGTTATCTTGCGTTTTAAAAGTTATGAAGGTATTTATGCATAGGGCTTTTACCAAACAAATTTTTATTCACTGATAAATCCTTGAGAAATAGGTACATAATAAAAATTTAGAAACTTTTAAATAAGATACAGTTACAAATATTCACAGAGTTGAATAGTTTACTCATTTTGCTAGAAAATAACGCACGTTTAATTGATAAATCACTAAATAAGAGTAAAGCTTATCAGGAAAAAGAGATTTTCTGATTTTCTGTTACCACCTAAACGTTACATCTACTATTTAATTTCTAAATAGCAGATAATGGCGGACGTAGAGGTAAACACTGACCCCTCACAATCCGAGGATGCGGTCCAGACAGCCTTACACATTTTAACAAATTCAATTATTGGCAAACAATTGGAGGAATTGCGAGACCTTGATGACGATCAAAGACATGAGGAGCTGCAGAGTTTATCAAAAGCAGCTACAGTGAAGGAAGACACAAAATCAAGCCGCATACGGTTAGCAAAAATCTCTCTGCTTATGAAGGCGGAATTAGACCGTTTGGTGGTAGAAAAGGGCGTGCTATTCAACGGATATAAGTCTGAGAAAGAGAGGTGTGACGAATTGATGATTGAATCTGAGTCGCTGAAGCAACACCTTGAGGCTGCTGAAGACCTCTCACAGAAAGAGCTGTCAGAACAGGCTCAATCATATGAGGAGAAGTGTGCCGAGCTGATAAGTGAATCTGAGTTGCTGAAACAAAAGATTCAAACTGATAAGGACCTCTCAAAGAGAGAGCTGTCAGAACAGGCTCGATCATATGAGGAGAAGTTTGCGGATAAGGAACGAGCGTACCAAGACGCGTGTGCAGATAACGATAAGTTACATGCACAGTTGCAAACCGCTTTAAGGGAGCTGGACGTTTGCAAGGCAGACAAGGGGTTAATAACCCGGAGTTGGCTGACTTTACAACGTGAAAATCAGACGACACATAAGCGCCTGACAACTTGTGAGGAGAATTTAGCTACAGCTACAGAATGGATTTCTGACATGGAGCTAGCTGGCTCGAGACTCAGAGACGAGCAGGGTCAGCTACAACCACCCCAGACAGATGCTGTTGCACCTCCTCCCCTTAGCCCCGTTTCAACACCCCCAACCCGGGGGATAAGGACGGGTCTGCACCCACTTGCACCTCTTCCTCCGGACACCAGGCAGTCACCTCCACCCCCATCTCGGGCGGTGGGGTTCGACCTGCATCGGTATGCGCCTCTTCCTCCGGACACCAGGCAGTCACCTCCACCCCCATCTCGGGCGGTGGGGACAGACCTGCACCGGTATGCGCCTCTTCCTCCTGACGCCAGGCAGTCAACTCCACCCCCATCTCGGAGGGTGGGGACAGACCTGCACCAATATGCACCTCCTCCTACCAACCCTTATCAGCCACCCCCACCCCCACCATGGGCAGTAGGGGCAGGCCTTGATCAGTCTGCACCACCAGTCACACAAGTTAGACCGGTGATACAGTCTCCTTCAATGGATGATTTGCAGAAAATCTCAAAATATGTACAACGCTTTGTTCCCGGGCCTATGGGGTCAGCAGGAACGAAAGCGTATCTCAAAGATCTGGAGTTCAGATTGAGATCTTATCCTAATGCTACGGTAGACGATAAGATAAGTCTGATACGGCTCACTTCAGACAGAGAGGTGTTCACCTTCATCGAGCGTCTACCTGATGCAACGAAGAGGGATTACAACCTTCTGTGTGAAGCTTTGATCAGAGAGTACGACCCCTGCACGGGGCCTGCTGGTTTTCCAGCCGCAGACAAGGTCACGCAGGGCAAGACTGAACATCCAAAAGTTTATTACAAAAGAATCTTCCAAGCCTATTTTGGTAACAGAAATGAGACCGGAATGGAAGAAGATGATGGTTTTAAGTTTGTTTTCAGCAAAAATCTCCACTCTGATTTTAAAAAATCAGTACAAATGATGGCAAATTTCAGAGAAAAATCCATCAGTGAGATTAAACAGTGTGCTGTGAATGTGTTTGAAGCATGTTCTCATGCTAAGACGCCCAT
>NW_023622798.1:0-4582 GCF_014905685.2 Nematolebias whitei | reverse complement strand
GCTGTCGGGTGGGTGGGGCGCATGGACGGCCTGACAGAAGCTCTGTTGGGCTGTCTCTGTGTGCCTGTTTTTGTCTCAGGTTGGGTTTTAGGTGGTCCCCTCTCTTGGATCAGTTTTGGCCCCCCATTTGGTGGGTCGTGCTCCCCTTCGGTGGTGGGCCCCCCTGCCGCCGGTACATTGCTGGCTTTCAGCAGATGGGGCTGGGTGGTGGGGTGTGTACGGGCCCGCCCTGGTGGCTGCCTGCCGGGGCCTGGGTGCCCTGGCTCTGTCGGGCCTCTGTTGGGGGTGGCATGACCTTGGGGCTTGGTGTCCATGGCCAGATCCACTCTGGAAGGGCGGGTTGCCAGCGTGGCCTGTGGACTCGTCACTACAGCTTCCTGGGGTTTCTGCATTGTGGTTGCTGGGGATCGTCTGAGGCTTCCCTTTTCTTCTTTCTCTGTGGGGTGCGGGTGTCCCTGTTGGGGTACTCTCCGAGTTCCTGGCTTGGGGGCCGCTGTGTGTCTGTGGTTTCAGTCTTCCCTGTGTTACCATCGTGTCCTGTGGGGACTAGTCTGTGGGTCCCCACATCCACTATTGAACATTTTTATGGAGAAACCTTATAGTGACAAACATGCTCACACAGGTGTTTAGATTCAGGTTTTTATCAGATACACACTCAATTGGGTTGTGGAGACCACTAAATATATCTTGTATTACCATGTACTATATAAAATACTTTCGAATGATGTTATAAGTATGTATATATATGTTGTTTGTTGTTTTGGTTTCTCGGTGTTGTCTTGTTTTTTTTTTTTCTCTTTCCGCTGGTCTAGAGGCAGACTTCAATGATGTTGATTTGTGTTCTCTTTATCCCTCTCTCTCTCCTCTATTCCTATCTCCTTCTTTACCTTTTAATCATTCTCTCACTTTTCTGCTTTGTTATCTACTTTGTTTTTCATCCCCATGTCCATTACATCTGAAACAAGCCCAAAGCAAATTCTAATAAAATTTAATTTATATATCAAGTGTAGCATTAAGGCCAGCCATAATGCTCTGCTTGTGAAAGTAAATCTGTTGGGCATCACTTTGACACTCAGACAATAATTCTAAGTGTCACAATGCCGGACAGGACAAGGGAAAAAAAAAAAAAAACATACAGGAGACCAAAAATGTAACTAGCAGTACAATGCAACATAAATTACCTACTACCACAACAAGCAACAAAAAGGCACCTATCTTCATAAACAAAGCCTTCCACCTGCTTCCTGAGAGCCAACCAAAACCCCAGTCACTCCAGGAACCAGAATTCTTCCTTCAGTGTCTATCAGCCAGGGCAGAAATTTTTGTGTGAATAGCTGTCATGTTTGAACTAAGGAATAAAAAGAATAAAAGTACAACAGTCTTCTCCTATTACTGTACAAACTCCACCTTCTGCTGCAAGGAGGAAGTCTAATGCTACACGATTCTGTAACGTCATTGTGCGGAGTGCCTGTCCTTCAGCTGTCAGGATTGTGAAACCCTGGTCCACTAGGGAAGTCAGACTTTCTAATTCTTCAGAGATGTCATTTATTTTGTGGGAATTATAAACAGTGCCGAGAAAAGGAGTAAGGCCTCAGAACATGGCTCGTATCTTAGTGATGCGGGCCCGCTTAACTCTACGGCCTGGTTCAGGCTTCTCTCTTTCTAGTAATTCAGCATAGACTGAGAGAGTTGGGACAAGATGAGCTAAATAACATGTTCCAGGCCAATCCTTAGGCAGGTATAGGTAGGAGCGTCTTCCACACACTCAGACCATGTTTTTAGGACATCTATAACCATTTCTGGTTGGGATGTAAATGGGAGCTATATACACAATTGTGTTATTATAAATAGTGTATAACCCAGAGTCCTCAGGAAAAGTCCATACGCAACAGGGGACCGGTTTCAGGAACGTCATCAGGTATAGGGGGAATGGTGGCGCAGAGGTTAGAGAGGTGGGCCTGTGATCCGAAGAGCGCCGGTTCACACCCCGGCCCCGACAACATCAAAATTGTGGGTGGGGTAGGTGAAACACCCACAATTGCCCCCACCCTCTTTCGCCCCACTCTGGGCCCATGAGCAAGGCCCTTAACCCCTACCATGTTCCCTAAACAGGTCTCTCTTGAAAATGAGTTCTCGTGGCTCAATGAGACTACCTGTACAAATAAAGGCTAAAGGAAAAAAAAATGTGTTGGGAAAAGTGCCATTTAAACATCCTAAGCCAGAGGGCGCACAGGCCACATCTAGTGTAACCTGACATCGCTGAGTGGTGCCCAAGTACTTTTCTGTTCTGCTAGGTTGAGTAATACACAGAGGGGGTGGGCCAAAGGGGTATAGGTCAGTTCTAAATTGATCATCACCCTCCAGTTTCCATAGTGGTGCATTTCAGCAGGTTCTTGTCTCACCCCCATGGGTTGGTATGAGGGTTTGAAGCTTCCTAACCCCATCTCGGTTTGGTCTTGTCCTGTGGTCACAACAGGCACTCACTAGATAGTTGCAGGTGTTGAGAGGTGGAAGCTCCTTCTCAGGAGGTTCAGCTGCCCTGTCACCATGAAAGGTGTACAGAAGGTGGAAACTCCTTTTCAGGAGGTTCAGCCGCCCTGTTACTGCGACAGGTGTGCGGAAGGTGGAAACTCCCTTTCAGAAGGTTCGGATCGTCCTTCCAGATGCAGAGCCGCGGGGAACCTCTTGCAGTGGCTGGTGTGGATCCAAGATGCCCTCTCAGCGACCTTCACAGCCGTGTAAGTGACGAGCAAGATTTGGAACGGACCCAACCACCTTTTGGACCTCCAGTGTTTCCTTCTCAACTCCTTCACGAGGACCCAGTCACCTGGTTTAAGATTGTGCAGGGGCTGTGCAGCCGGACTAGGCAGTGTTGCTGTCACTGACTGGTGATTCTGCAACAGATGTTTGGAGAGATTTTGATAATAAGTAATCATTATATGTTCCATCAGGTGTTTGGGAGGGATGCCACTTTTTGTGGCTCCCCTCCTGTTCATGTAGGCCTACCAAAGAAAATTTCAAAGGGATTCAAATTACATTTTGCTCTCCTTCTAACTCACATGTACATTAGCACCAAAGGCAGCACTTTTGTCCAGGGGAGACACGTTTCCTCACAGCATTTAACAAGTTTATTTTTCAGTGTCCCATTTTTTCTTTCTACTGCCCCCCCCCCCCCCGACTAAGGGTGGTAGACACAGTGTGTTTGCAGGTCAAACCCTAGAACTCCTGCGATTTCAAACAGTGCTTTGTTCACAAAATGAGTCCCATTATCACTTGTGATTTTAAGTGGGATTCCCCATCTCGTGATGATTTCAGCTAGCAGTGCTTTTGCACTCAGCATGTTTTGCTGGAAAAGCATCAACCCACTTTGAAAACATGTCAACTATAACTAAACAGTATCGTTTTCCTTCTGATGGAGTCAACTCTATGAAATCCATCATGAGGTGATCAAATGGCTGTTCTGGTTGCGGGTGCACCCCCTTCTGGACATGGAGAGGTCTAACAATGTTATTAGAAGCACAGACCAAACATTTTTTGCAGTAATTTTTAGCTGTCAGTGTAAAGCTTTTAGTAAACCAGAATTGACTCACCAAAGACATAATTCCTCCCTTAGACACGTGATCAATCCCGTGGCTAAATTTAACAAACCAGGCATGGAAATGTTTGGGAAGACAGGGTTTACCTTCAGCTGAAAACCACCCATCAGGTGTTGAGGTGCATCCACATCGAGCCCACAAGGCTTTTTCATCAGACTTTGCAAATGACATCTCAGACAGCAATGGCGACAGTTGAGCAGGCTTTACAAGGGCTGAAAATAATGCTGCAAATGGCTGTGTTGAAGCAGCTTTGGCAGCAGCATATGCTTGAGCATTTCCTACAGAGACAGGGTCAACGGCTCCAGTGTGGGCCGTGCATTTAATCACAGCAATTTCTCTTGTCAGCAAAATAGCTTTGAGTAGATCATTGACTTGTGGTGCATTGAGTATTGGCTTACTGTATGATTTTAGAAATTTCCTATGTTTCAAGAGAGCAGCAAAGTCGTGCACGACACCAAAGGCATACCTAGAATCAGTGTATATGTTGGCAGTTTTCCCAGAGGCCAGCTTACAGGCCTCAGTTAGGGCGATCAATTCAGCAATCTGAGCTGAAAAGTGAGGTGGTAGAGGCCCAGAGATGAATGTATCAGAGTCAGAGTAGACAACAAACCCAACACAGTTCAGGCCAACAGAAGACCTGTGTGAGGAGCCATCTACGTACAGGATCATGTCAGGGTTAGTCAAAGGAATGTCCTTTAGGTTGGGTCAAGGCGTGCAGACAGTCTGTACGACGTCAATAGAGACATGTGGTTCACCGTCGTTGGCAGTAAAGTAGCAGGGTTCAGTGTGACACAACGTTTCACCTCTACGTTTGGCATATCCTAAAGGACAGATGTATACCTGAGCCACCTGGCTGCAGAGAGGTGTGAAGTTTTCTGTTCAAGCAGAATGATAGAGACAGTGTGAGGTACAAAAACAGTTAATGGAGAATACCCCACAATGTCCCTTGAAGCCAACACAGCCTTTTCTGCAGCAGTGACAGCGCG
>NW_023622797.1:0-4583 GCF_014905685.2 Nematolebias whitei | reverse complement strand
AAATATGAAAAGTCATTTGCAACTGATTCAACAGATTGTGGGTTGACCTCACTCCACGCAGTGAGAATCCCAACCCCACCCAACGCACCGCCAACATTTGTCAGACAATACAAGATCCCTCTGGCAGCATACCAGCCTGTCCAGGAGATCATTGATGACCTTTTGGTCAAAGGTATAATCAGACAATGTAATAGCACCTACTCTGCGCCTCTATGGCCAGTTTTAAAACCAAATGGTAAGTGGAGACTTACCATAGATTACAGAAAGCTAAATAAACAGGTACCCTTTTCCAGGTGGCCAATGACTCAGCTCCATCAGGAACTGCCAAAGGTCACCGATGGTAAGTACTTCTCGACCCTCGACGTCGCCTCTGGTTTTTGGACCATCCCTGTGCGCGCCGAGGACCAACACAAACTAGCTTTCACTTTTGGCAGCCGACAATACACCTTTACCAGGTGTCCCTTTGGCTAAGCTAACTCACCTGCAGAGTTCAACATCTTTTTGAACAAAGCATGTCCAGACGCCCACGAGCGTGGGACACTGATCTACGTGGACGACATCCTTTTGAGGCAGCCAACACTGGACTCTCATTTGGCTGAGATCGACCACGTCCTAAATCAGCTAACAACTGCTGGTGCTAAAATCTCACTGTCGAAATGCCAGTGGTGCAGAACCAAGGTGGATTACGTTGGCCTCCTAGTAGGTCCAGACGGAATACAACCACAATTGACTCGCACCCAAGGCCTAGACAACCTCAAAGTCCCAACCAATCTCAAAGAACTACAGAGTTTCTTGGGAGTATGTAATTACTCTCGCCAGTTCATAGAGCATTATGCGGATCTCGCAAAACCACTGACTGAACTCTTAAAGAAAGACGTTCCTTTTGTCTGGACTGATGCGCAACAGCAGGCGATGAACGCTCTCAAAGACAGGCTCAAGTTAGCCCCATGTCTAGTCTACCCAGACTACAACAAAGAGTTCTACTTGGAAGTGGGCTTCTCACCTCACTGCATGAGTGCTGGTCTGTACCAAATACATGACAAAGACAAGCGTGTTGTGGCCTACGCCAGCAAAACAATGGCAGGCCCTGAATTACGGTATTCAGACTGTGAAAAGGCTCTATTGACAACTGTGTGGGCAGTGAAACATTTCTCCTGCTACATTGGTGGACAGAGGATCATTGTTGAGACACAACACCAGCCAGTAACGTTTCTGAACAGCCAACGCATCAGAGATGGTGTGGTGACAAACTCACGTGTTACAACCTGGCTTATGGCACTTCAAAGTTTTAACCTAGACATCCGCTACGGTCAAAATAAGAAGTCACACTTGGGCACTGATTTGGCAATCTGCCAAGAATGTACACAGGATGTACCAGCCACCCAACAGCCGGTTGTGAGTAAGCCCTCAGCTGCTGAGGATCCAAATCACCACTTCGTTGATGGCAATATCTGTAAAGATATGGCGACATTGTACGTGGATGGATGCTCATTCTACCACGAGAAAATCTGCAAAGCAGGTGTTGGAGGAGTTCTCCTCCAAGACCTAGAACAGGTCACATTTGGCTATAAATTGGGCTCTCAGTCTTCTCAGTACGCTGAGATAGCTGCAATCCTAATAGGCCTACAGATGGCAGTGGAACGCTCCATCCAGACGCTAGTCATCTGCACTGACTCTAACTATGCTCGACTTAGTTTCTTGTGTCATCTCGCTCTGTGGAAACAGAACGGTTTTCTCACAAGCAACAAAAAGGTGGTAAAACACAAAGAGCTTTTCATGATATGTGATCACTTGGTGACATCACATGATCTACAGATCTTCTGGAAGAAAGTTCCAGGACACTCCAGAGTCCCAGGCGATGACAAGTACTACAATGACCTTGCAGACTCCCTAGCCAAGGAAGGAGCCGTTGACGGACCCACGTGGTCCTTTGACCCCTCCTGGCTACTCAACACTCAGTCGTCACAAGCTACAACTGAGGTAATGGCAGTCACACGTGCACAAGCTGCAGCTAAACCTGCTGATAACACATTTTCTGTGCGCCCAATGCTGACTGACCCAGACATCATCCAACTTCAAAAGTTGGATCCTGCAATTAACTCGATGATGATGTATCTGACTGACCCAGACAAATACACTCCATCGAAAGATGAACTGGATTCCATTCCAGACCTTAAAGTCCTCTTTCAGCTGCGCAAACAGCTAAAACTACTTAAAGGCATCCTAACTTTTGCTCATGGACGGACGTCCTCACCTGTGTTCGTGGTCCCCCATGACCACAGGGGGGTGATGCTAGTCCATGCACATGACCTTCCGTCCGCAGGACATAAGGGTGACAATGCCACGCTGAAAGCATTAAAACAGATTGCTTATTGGCCTGGAATGAAAAAGGATGTCAAAGACTACATAAAAGGGTGCCTGATCTGTGGCCAGTTTCAGCCATCCAGACCACTCCACAGAGCACCACTGCATAATAGAGGCATTGCATTTCCATGGTCGGATCTCCAGATTGACTGGGTCGGACCACTCACTAAGACCTCTAGAGGAAATAAATATTTTCTCACGGTAACCAATTGGGTAGAATGTCTACCAGCCCCTAATGACACAGCACAAACCACTGCTATGTTATTAATGAATCATGTATTTTCAAGGTTTGGACTTCCCCTCAGGGTGAACTCAGACCAAGGTACACACTTCACAGGTGAAGTAATGAAGGAACTGTGGAAGACGCTAGGCGTCAAAGCCAACTTCCATATTGGCTACCACCCACAGGCTTCAGGCCAGGTTGAGAGAGCAAACAGGACTGTGGTAAGTATTCTGAAAAAATACGTAGCCGCAAACCACAAGGACTGGGACGTGAAACTCCCTCTGGTCCTCATGGCCATAAGGGCCACTCCACACACGTCGACTGGCATCTCTCCTTTCGAGATGATGACGGGTCGACAAATGACTCTCCCTCTACACCTGTTGTACCAACCAGGCGATGCTGCCATGGCAACAGCTTACACTACACAACAATACATGAAAGACTTGGAAAAACACCTTAAAAACACTTTTGCTTTTGCACAGAAAAACCTGGAAAAATCAGCTGACGGACGCAAAGCGTACTACGACCAAAAGGCCTCTCACGAGGAACTCCAAGTGGGAGACAGGGTCTGGTACTATACGTTTGCCCCCAAAACTGGGAGAAGAGAGTCCGGGACCGGAACTCTCGCCCGTAAACTGATGCCTAGATGGACTGGACCCCATCTGATAACCAACAAACTGTCTCCAGTTGTCTATCAGATAAAAATCAGTAAAGGCCAAAAAGAGCCAACTGTTAAATGGGTACATCGTAACCAGGTTAAACCACACAAGGCGTGCAATAACTCCTCAGGAGACAAAGATCTCACAAAATCTGACCTCGTGGGAATAAGGGTCATCCAAGCAGAAGATAACTAATGGATAATAAACTTAACCATAGTTTAAACTTGCGGGTCCTACCCCTGACAATTAAGAAGCTAAGACCTATCTCTTTGTGTTTCCATAGGACAATGATGGTACCACTCCTGGTAATCTTCACCCTCTTGGGTGCCACCCAAGAAGGGCAAGCCGAGATCGTAACCCTTGGGCCCACCTCGGGCATCGCTCTGCGGGACCAGCCGGGACTGCTCATCACAGATTGCCGCCTATACACTCGAAAGGTCTTCGTCCGCTTCGACCCCCAAACTGTGGTCCAACAACACATTAACATTAAAAATGAGTGGTTAAACAAACCATGGTACACAGTATCCCTAGAGGGTGCTAAAGCAGAGATCCAACACGTCCTGAAGCAATTACATAAGTTCACCTACACCCAACAAGAGTTGGATGGAACACATAGAAGGCAAAAGCGCGACATCGGCGGGCTTTTACTCGCTGCTTCCTCACTCGGATCGCTGTTTAGCCTGGGTTTGTCCGCATACAACACTGTCAGTATAACGTCCCTAAAACAACACGTGTATGAAGTAGAGAGCGAGGTCCCAAAGATCCGAGCGCTAATGGACCTTCAACTAACACAATTGACACAGGTGACTAAAACCGTAAAGGATACTGTTCTAGTGCTGAATACTCACACCCAAGAAATCAAAGCCCTCGTACATGCGGTAAATGAGTTAGCCCTTAAGGTTGAAGTGGATTACGCTGTCGCACACCTAATGGATAGGATTTTTGCTGACATGCTTAGAGATATCAGTTCATCGGTAGATACACTAGCCACCGGTAGGATCCCACCGTATCTAGTCTCTCTACAGATGGTGAACGACATCCTCAGCTCCGCTACGCGCGAAAGAGTCACGCAAATACAGGCTCACCTGGCTTACACTCTCGGTAGCGCAATCCCAATCTACGTCAATCACAAAACGTTTGAAATGGCGTTCATTATCAACCTACCGATAATTCCCTCAAATGGCATATACAGACTCAGGGACGTTGTTAATGTTGGCAATTGGCACGGTGAAAACCATGTTCAAATTGACACACCAAAGATGGTTGCATACCACGACGATAACCCCTCAGTTTATCTAGCTCCAAACCTTCAGATGTGTGTTCTCACTCGGGAGATA
>NW_023622796.1:0-4583 GCF_014905685.2 Nematolebias whitei | reverse complement strand
GAACCCGCGTTAAATGATGAATATATCTGAGCATCTGTTCATCTACAAACTGGTGGCCCGTACGGGGAATTAGACCGATTGGTGGTAGAAAAGGGCGTGCTGTTCAACAGATATAAGTCTGAAAAAGAGAGGTGTGACGAATTGATGATTGAATCTGAGTCGCTGAAGCAACACCTTGAAGCTGCTGAAGACCTCTCACAGAAAGAGCTGTCAGAACAGGCTCAATCATATGAGGAGAAGTGTGCCGAGCTGATAAGTGAATCTGAGTTGCTGAAACAAAAGATTCAAACTGATAAGGACCTCTCAAAGAGAGAGCTGTCAGAACAGGCTCGATCATATGAGGAGAAGATTGCGGATAAGGAACGAGCGTACCAAGACGCGTGTGCAGATAACGATAAGTTACAAGCACAGTTGCAAACCGCTTTAAGGGAGCTGGCCGATTGCAAGGCAGAAAAGGGGTTAATAACCCGGAGTTGGCTGACTTTACAAGGTGAAAATCAGTCAACAAATGAGCGTCTGGCAGCTTGTGAGGAGAATTTAGCTACAGCTACAGAATGGATTTCTGTAATGGAGCAAGCTGATCTGAGAATCAAACGGGGTCAGCTACAACCGCCCCAGACAGATGCTGTTGCACCTCCTCCCCTTAGCCCCGTTTCAACACCCCCAACCCGGGGGATAAGGACGGGTCTACACCCACTTGCACCTCTTCCTCCTGACACCAGGCAGTCACCTCCACCCCCATCTCGGGCGGTGGGGACAGACCTGCACCGGTATGCACCTCTTCCTCCTGACACCAGGCAGTCCTCTCCACCCCCATCTCGGAGGGCGGGGACAGGTCTGCACCAATATAAACCTCCTCCTACCAACCCTTATCAGCCACCCCCACCCCCACCATGGGCGGTAGGGGCAGGCCTTGACCAGTCTGCACCACCAGTCACACAAGTTAGACCGGTGATACAGTCTCCTTCAATGGATGATTTGCAGAAAATCTCAAAATATGTACAACGCTTTGTTCCCGGGCCTATGGGGTCAGCAGGAACTAAAGCGTATCTCAAAGATCTGGAGTTCAGATTGAGGTCTTATCCTAATGCTACGACAGAGGATATGATCAGTCTGATACGGCTCACTTCGGACAGAGAGGTGTTCACCTTCATCGAGCGTCTACCTGATGCAACGAAGAGGGATTACAACCTTCTGTGTGAAGCTTTGATCAGAGAGTACGACCCCTGCACGGGACCTGCTGGTTTCCCAGCTGCAGACAAGGTCACGCAGGGCAAGACTGAACATCCAAAAGTTTATTACAAAAGAATCTTCCAAGCCTATTTTGGTAACAGAAATGAGACCGGAATGGAAGAAGATGATGGTTTTAAGTTCGTTTTCAGCAAAAATCTCCACTCTGATTTAAAAAAATCAGTACAAATGATGGCAAATTTCAGAGAAAAATCCATCAGTGAGATTAAACAGTGTGCTGTGAATGTGTTTGAAGCATGTTCTCATGCTAAGACGCCAATAGAAGTGTTTCCTAGTGTAAAGGTTAAACCCCTCCCTCTTGAACTAGAAGGACGACGTGCTTCGCCGCCTCCTCCTAAGAAGAAAGAGAGAAAACAGTCTGTTCAAGCTAACAAACCGCGTCTTGAAGGTGCACGCTGGGACAAAAAGGCTCCTCTTTCAGAGGAAGCCAGTGATTATCGAAAAATGGGTGGGCGCAGGACGCAACGATATGAGAAACCATATCATCAGGGGCAGTACGTAAAGGAACCCCCGCAAGACGTACCTGACCGTCCCCCACCTCGGATGAAACGATCCGAGGCGAATAAATCACAAAAGTTCCAGAAACAAGGCCCTACACCTCTGAGCTCGGAAGAGACAGAGAAACTACGCAAGTTGTTAGAAACTTTGAAACACACTGACACGGGAACCCAACCAGGAGCACTTTGCAGTAATGTAATTCCTATTACATCCGAGGGCGCGAATGACAACATAACAGATGTCGGTGGAACACACCAAGACATTGCTGTTGTTGCCTCAAACAACCCCTCATCGGAAGAAGGGGGGGTAAACACACACACGAACGATGACGAGTCATCGCAGGCTGAACACTCAGAAACAGCTTCTGCTGTGCTGACGGTTCAGGCAAACCACAATTACACAGATAAGGCTGAACGCGTGAAGAAGCGTCAGAAAAAACCGAAAAGGTTTCTGTGTAACTTTATCAGAAGGGGGGTCGCCAAAAAGGCGTACCTGTCAGTAACACTCGAAGGTGTCCTCACACACGAAGCACTCTTGGACGGTGGGGCAGACATAACAATCATGTCAGCTAAACTGTTCGAGGAGCTGAGGACAGCCGCTGCCAGTGTTAACAGGATAATACCTCTCTCTGAATGTGCTATAGAAATGCAGGGTCTCTCAGAAAAGAAAACAACCCTGACAGCTATAGCAATGGTTCACATGCAGATTGGCAATATGACACTGTACCACCCGGTACACGTGACCCATGTTGACTCATTCCCATTTTTGGTTGGCCAGGATTTTATAAATCGCTTCGGCGCGATTATAGATTATGGTGATCAAACAATGTGGACAACAGTGAGCAACCCACTGCCAATCGATACGCCTCCGGAGTGTGACACAGACTGCCCAACAGCAGGTACCGCGGAAGGCGCAAAGGACTCCTCAGCCGAGGACACGAGCCCGGTGAGTACTCCTCTGACACCATGTGAAACCAAAGAAACCCAAGAGGTCCAAACTCTGACTCAACAAGACAGCCTCCTCTGTGAGCTGGAGCAGTCAGAGTCCACCAAACACTACCTGCCACTGGTAGTTAAGGGTGTAGAGATCCAAGGGTCCCACACCAACGATGCTGTACTGTCTCTATGGACAGATAAATCAGCAATTAACCGAGCTTTCTATGAAACCTTGGTTCACAAACACGTTGGTCTAGAACTAATTAAAAAAGCTTTCCGCTTTCCATTAGTTCCCAATAGTTCACAGGTAATGACCGCAGAAGGAGTCATTAACCTAAAACTGAACTGGAACCAACGAGAACTGGTTCACCCGTTTCTCGTTATCCAAAACTTACCACATGCATCCTATATAGGCTCTGACATTTTGGTAAGGCTAGGTGTCCATGTGGACACCATCAACAAGGTGCTGTGGTCCCTCAAACCAGCCACAAAGGATCCTCCTGTGCTAGACACAGCGAGCCTTAAGGCTGGGCAGACCATTCCAGAGGCCTGCCAGGTTGCTAGCAACCAAGACACCACAGTACCACCACAGGTGATTAACCTAATGGTGCGAATCCACATAATAGCTGGACAAGCTATTAGCCATAAACAGGCATATTTTCAACCCTCTCCTGCATTTTTCAACTTGGGACTGTCCGTGGAAGCCACGAACCAGGTGAGTCTTGACTCCAGAACCACATCTATTGCTGTGTGTAACACTGGCATGGATGAGGTGCTGATCCCAAAAACGACTATGCTAGGATGGTTGATTTCAACCGACTTTCATGATTTTGAACTAGGCATTCCATTTCTGGGAGGACTCCCAGATAACCTGGTACCGAGTCAAGAAGCTGGGCCAGTATGGTTCACGGAACCAACACAGGCCATAGCTCTTTTCTCAACCAATGACGTCGACCAAGGACCTCAAACCTATGGTGTTTTACCCATAGACAGGTCCGACGACTCAGAAAGGGATTCGTTGGAGCTCCCCAAGGAGCAAGAACCCTTATCAGTCTCATCACAGATTGATCAGGTGGTCGCACAAGCCAACGCTCTGACATCTGATGAAGAAAGAGACAAACTACGCCAAGTTCTTTTAAAATATGAAAAGTCATTTGCAACTGATTCAACAGATTGTGGGTTGTCCTCACTCCACGCAGTGAGAATCCCAACCCCACCCAACGCACCGCCAACATTTGTCAGACAATACAAGATCCCTCTGGCAGCATACCAGCCTGTCCAGGAGATCATTGATGACCTTTTGGTCAAAGGTATAATCAGACAATGTAATAGCACCTACTCTGCGCCTCTATGGCCAGTTTTAAAACCAAATGGTAAGTGGAGACTTACCATAGACTACAGGAAGCTAAATAAACAAGTACCTTTATCCAGGTGGCCAATGACTCAGCTCCATCAGGAACTGCCAATGGTCACCGACGGGAAGTACTTCTCGACCCTCGACGTCGCCTCTGGTTTTTGGACCATCCCTGTGCGCGCCGAGGATCAACACAAACTAGCTTTCACTTTTGGCAGCCGACAATACACCTTTACCAGGTGTCCCTTTGGCTACGCTAACTCACCTGCAGAGTTCAACATCTTCTTGAACAAAGCATGTCCAGACGCCCACGAGCGTGGGACACTGATCTACGTGGACGACATCCTTTTGAGGCAGCCAACACTGGACTCTCATTTGGCTGAGATCGACCACGTCCTCAATCAGCTAACGACTGCTGGTGCTAAAATCTCACTGTCGAAATGCCAGTGGTGCAGAACCAAGGTGGATTACGTTGGCCTCCTAGTAGGTCCGGACGGAATACAACCACAGTTGACTCGCACCCAAGGCCTAGACAACCTCAAAGT
>NW_023622795.1:0-4583 GCF_014905685.2 Nematolebias whitei | reverse complement strand
TTACACAGAAACCTCTTAGGTTTTTTCTGACGTTTCTTTACACGTTCAGCCTTGTCTGTGTAATCTTGGTTTGTCTGAACCGTCAGCACAGCAGTAGCTGTTTCTGAGTGTTCAGCTTGCGATGACTCGTCATCGTTTGTGTGTGAATTTATCCCCCCTTCTTCCGATGAGGGGTTGTTGGAGGCAACAACAGCAATGTCTTGGTGTGTTCCACCGACATCTGTGATGTTGTCATTCGCGCCCTCAGATGTAATAGTGATTACATCACTGCATAGTGCTCCAGGTTGGTTTCCCATCTCAGTGCGTTTCAAAGTTTCTAACAACCTGCGTAGTTTCTCTGTCTCTTCCGAGCTCAGAGGTGTAGGGCCTTGTTTCTGGAAACTTTGTGATTTTTTTGCCTCGGTTCGTTTCGTCCGAGGTGGGGGACGGTTAGGTACGTCTTTTGGGGGTTCCTTTTCGGACTTCCCCTGATAATATGGGTCACATTGGTTCCCATATCTTTGCGTCCTACGCACACCCCATTTACGATAATCACGTTCATCCTCTGAAAGAGGAGCTTTTCTGTCCCAGCGTGCACCTTCATGACGCGGTTTGTTAGTTTGAAAAGACTGCTTTTTCTCGCCTTTCTTAGGAGGGGGAGGCGATGCACGCCGTCCCCGTTCTAGCGAGTGGGGTTTAACCTTTACACCAGGAAACACTTCTATGGGCGTCTTAGCATGAGAACATGCCTCAAACACATTCACAGCACACTGTTTAATCTCATTGATGGATTTTTCTTTGAAATTTGCCATCATTTGTACTGACAATTTAATGTCAGTGTGGAGATTTTTGCTGAAAACAAATTTAAAACCTTCTTCTTCCTCCATTCCGGTTTCATTTCTGTAACCAAAATAAGCTTGGAAGATTCTTTTGTAATAAACCTTTGGATGTTCATGCTTGCCTTGCGTGACCTTGTCAGCAGCTGGGAAACTAGCAGGTCCCGTGCAGGGGTCATACTCCCTGATCAAAGCTTCACACAGAAGGTTGTAATCCCTTCTCGTGGCATCAGGTTGACGCTCGATGAAGGTGAACACCTCTCTGTCCGAAGTGAGCCTTATCAGACTGATTTTATCCTCAACCGTAGCATTAGGATAACCACTCAGTCTGAATTCAAGGTCGTTTAGATACGCTTTTGTGCCCGTTGAACCCATTGGACCAGGTACAAAGCGTTGTACATATTTTGAGAGTTTTTGAAGATCATCTATTGAAAGAGGAAGTTTCAATGCTCTCTCTTGCCTGTTTGGTAGAGGAGACCTGTTCAGGTCTTTCCACGTGGCTTTAGGTAAGGGTGGAGGTGTGTGTGATGTAAGGAGATTTGGATCTGAAGCCCAGTGTGTCCCCACATTCTGTCCATGCCTCTCAAGATATTTCCTTTCTGCATGGCAAAGTTGTGTTTTAAGCACGTCTATCTCAGTTTTGCAGCGGGACACTTGTGACATTGTCTCGTCGTGATCCCGTCTTAATGCAAAGCATGCTGTGGAAAACAGTTCTTTAGCATCCCTGGCTTCAGTGAGTGATGCATTCAGTGACTGTACTTGGCTATTTAGTGAATCAATTTCTGCACGTGCGTCTTGCTGTGACTGACATCTGTTCACGATGTTTCTTAGTGAGGACCTCTTGTTCACTTTTAAATTGAAGGAAGCGTTCTTCAATTTCCTGAACCACCTCATTTTCACTGTTTAACCTTATTGCAAGGTCATCAGCCTTGTTTACCACTGCATAGAATGATGCTTTCAGTAAAAGCGCCAATTTTGCCAGCTTTTCATAGCTTGACTTTGGTCTGTCTGTAGAGGTCACACTCTCTGCAACCTCCTTCTGCTTGTCCAATAACTCTTTTGAGTTCATGCTGTCCACCTGTTCACCATATGGATGTAAGGAGTCTGTGAGCAGCGTCAACGCTCCCTCTAAACAGTCCTTCATCTCACAAGGATCAAAATCCTTTTCTATCACACCTGCCATGGTTATTCACTGTGCAGCTCTTATCTGGTTAAACAGTTGCCAACTTCAGATTATTTTAACAGGTAAATATTTGTATTCAAGTGTCATGTGAGTTTCACACACTTTTTAGCTCTGGGTTCACTCAATAGTACTGTGTAAGCCACTTCTTCAAATGGATGGGCACCTATTCGTAGGTTTTACCCCAATTCATGAATATTTTTAAGTAAATGCCTCTTTTCTGGCAGTGTTACTTAATGTGCTTAAATCAAACAGATACACGAACCAGGCTTCTCAGTGATATTTACTCTAAAACACTTAACATTAAATAAACCTGCAATTTTTCTAAAAGTTTCACAGCAACTTTAGTTTTTAAACGCTTTCTTAAGCCGTTCTTTTCCAGAAATTCACTATTTAAAACAGTTACTCATTAAACCAGGTTGGGTGAAAAGAGAAAAAAAAAATGATGAGGAGATTATCAGTCCCTCTTCAGGAAAACTGTTATACTCCTCTTTCAACAGCAGGTGGCGGTGTAAGCTTATTTATACCAGCAGGAGTCTATGACAACTTCCTGTGGATTGTTCTGTTGACATCCGGTTGTTAGCCGTTTAGCTTAAAATTAGCATCAGCGAAACTTCGGTCAAATCAACATTTCTGAACAGATTTAAAGCTTAAACGTGGCGTTGTTTCAACAAGCACGACTTTTATGCATGAAACATGAGTTTTGTGGTACATGTGGCAGCTCCATTTAACAATTTTAAACACAGTGGAGGCTTCGGTTGAACCGAGACTCATTTCCTGGGTCACGTGACTGAATCAACCAATCATCAGAGACAGCAGCGGGGTGGGCCTTACGATCTGACATCAGAGGAAGTGACGACAGACACGTCACTCGTCTCTCAGCGAATCAAAGCTTTTCAAACAGCGGCTTTCGACCAATGACGCTTCGTCATTTCAGCTAGGCGTGTTAGCATTTAGCCTGAAAAAGTCCGGTCAACTTTCGTCATTAAAACTGTCAAAATGCACAATTTTCTGTTAAAAATGTGACGAATAAACTCTCAAAAGCTTACTGAGACAGTGCTCAGTTTTTAAAAATGTCTCTCCAACCATTTAAAACAACTCGTTCTAACTTATCAGAACCGAGCGAGCGAACCGGGTCTGAGCCGAACCCCCTTCTTTTTAAACAGAATCCACATTTCTCACAGCTTATTAGTCTGTCACATAACAGATGCACATTTCAGCTTTAAAATGAAACACATTGACGTTATTTCAGCTTTCAAAACACCACAACTGTAAACTTTCTCTGAACCCCACAGCTGCAAAAGATCAGATATGCCAACATGATAAATTCAATTTTTACATGAATAACAGTCCATTTATGATACCGTACGAGGCCACCAGAATGTAATGAACATATACCTGATAGATATTATTCATTATTTAAACAGATTCTTTCATTTTTCTGGACTGAGTGATATCGTGCATTGAATGATTAAATGTGACGTGAGACGTTAATTTTCTTTGACCCATCAAAATGAATGCGGTCATTTATTAACAGAATCAAAGTTTAACATCAAACATTTACATTAATTTGGCAAATTGATTACAATAACACATAGCTTAATTAATTAGCTTTACAATTAGAAACCATACGGCCATGATTTCCACTTGCAGCTTTTAATTACAACAGACATTTCTGAAAATATCTGGATTAATTACTGGCAGACAGAAGAGTTTTAAAGATGGGAAATGAAGGGGTTTAAATGGAGAGGGAAAGATGGATGAGGGAATATGTGTCTGTATAAGATGTAGGTCTGTAGACCAGAACGACAACACGCTCCTTTGGATGCAGCTTAACCCACGGTACACTTTGGTTGAGATCGACTCTTTACCTTTGCAGATGATAGTTTCGGCGTCGGTGTAGAGTTTCCTTTCAACTCTTTCCAGCGTCTCGGTAAGAACAGCTAAAACCTCAGGAGTCGTGAGATCATCCCAGAACAGACTTCCTCATTGTTCCTCTGAACTTCTCTCATTCAGGGACTTCTCGTTCGAGGTCCTCCCTGGAACGTTGTTCAGCTTAGTTCCCGTTGTTCTCCAGCATTCTGCATTCTGCATTCTACATTCCAGCATTCTGCTCGGAACTAACTCTGCATTCCAGCATTCTCTGCTCTCTCTACTGGAACTAGGAAGTGTTGACCCTTTTAAAGAGTTCAGTTCCGGTTCCTCTGAGAACTTCCTGATTGGTCGAAACGAACCAACAGGGTGTGGTTTTAGTGATGTAAGAGGTTATTAAAAGTCAAGGAAAAAGATTAGGTTGTTTAAGAACAGACAGAAAGATGTTTTGAAGAAACTGAGACTTTTAGGTGTCAGTTCTCCTTCTATCTATCTGAAAAAGTTAAACATGACATTTCTCTCCAGTAAACATGTAGTTGACCGAAACTTGACTTTTGACCGACTTACAACCTGCTCATTTCAGACAGAAGATCAAGAAAATGAATAATTACTCTGTAACAGACATTAACTAGATTTCTACTTTGAATGAGGATTAAAAATCATTTATACTGTTTCACAGTTGATTTAAAATGAGTAGTTCACTTCAACATTTAAAA
>NW_023622794.1:0-4584 GCF_014905685.2 Nematolebias whitei | reverse complement strand
TGGTTCACACTGGACTGCAGCCTTAAGTAGTGTTGCTCCTCATCAGGTGGATAGCCGTCAGCTGGTGTCAATTGACGGCCATCATGGAGAAGGCTGCAGGCAGTGGAAACCTTACAGTACCCCCCCCCTCAAGAATCGCCTCCAGGCGACCTGTGGCGCTTCTCCGGGTGGGCACGGAAGAAATTGGTGATGAGGCTGGGATCCAGGATAAAGGAACGAGGAATCCAGGACCTCTCCTCAGGACCATAACCCTCCCAATCGACCAGATATTGGAATCCCCGGCCTCGGCGACGAACGTCCAGGATGGTCCTGACAGTGAAGGCCGGGTGATTGTCAATCAGTCGGGCGGGCGGAGGGAGGTCGGAAGGGGGGCACAAGGGGCTCTCGGAGACCGGCTTAACTTGGGAGACGTGAAACGTGGGGTGTATCCTCATAGAAGTAGGGAGTTGAAGACGTACTGCAGACTGACCAATGAGCCTTGTGATAGGGAAGGGACCGATGAATCGGGGGGCCATCTTCCTCGGGGTGTCCTTAATATTAATGTCCCTAGTGGAAAGCCAGACTCTTTGACCCACCTGATAGGACGGGGCTGCAGATCGATGACGGTCAGCAAACCTCTTCTGCTGGGTTGCGGTGCGAGAAAGAGCCGCTTTGGTTTGACGCCAGACTCGTCGGCAACGGCGGAAATGATGCAAGACAGACGGGACTGATACCTCGATCTCCTGGCTGGGAAATAAGGGAGGAATATATCCAAGTGAGGCCTCAAACGGAGACATACCTATGGCAGATGATTTGTGAGCGTTGTGGGCGTATTCGACCCAAACCAGGTGTAAGCTCCAGGCCGAGGGGTTACGTTCGGCGACGCACCGGAGAGCGGTCTCGAGCTCCTGGTTGCAACGCTCAGCCTGGCCATTCGATTGGGGGTGGTAGCCTGATGTGAGACTGGAAATCGCCCCCAACGTTGTACAGAAACTCTTCCAGACCTGAGAGATAAATTGGGGACCCCGATCCGAAACTATATCGGAGGGAATACCATGAAGACGGAAGACATGTTGTATAAGGAGTTGAGCCGTCTCAAAAGCAGAGGGAAGCTTAGGAAGGGGGACGAAATGAGCTGCTTTAGAAAAACGGTCGATGACTGTAAGGATGGTGGTATTACCTTCCGAGGGAGGCAGTCCAGTGACAAAGTCTACAGCAATATGCGACCAGGGACGGCTGGGTGTGGGTAAGGGTTGAAGGAGTCCGGCAGGAGGCTGATTACCAGTCTTATTCCTGGCGCAGGTTGGGCAGGCTGAAACAAATGACTTGACATCTCGGTTGAGAGTGGGCCACCAAAAACGAGTCTTAACGAGAGAGCGCATACGAGAGGTACCAGGGTGACAGGAAAGTTTGTGAGAATGAAGCCAGTCCAAAACCTTACTCCTCATGTTGGAGGGGACGAAAAGTCTACCGCAGGGACCTGTGCCGGGGTCAGGCTCATCCTCTTGTGCGTCCAAGACCTCCCTTTCAATGTCCCAGGTGAGAGCTCCCACGACACAGACTGGTGGGATAATGTTCTCCTCGGTTTCCGGAGCATCTGAGGGAGAGAACTGACGAGAAAGGGCATCTGGCTTGGCATTCTTAGAGCCAGGCCTAAAGGTCAGAATGAAATGAAAACGATTGAAAAAGAGAGACCATCGTGCCTGTCTGGGGGTTAACCTCCTTGCATCTCTCAGGTAGGTAAGGTTCTTATGATCTGTCCATATCAAAAAAGGGATTGTAGTACCTTCTAGCCAATGGCGCCATTCCTCCAGAGCCAGTTTCACTGCCAATAACTCGCGGTTGCCAACGTCATAATTTCTCTCAGCCTGTGACAGCCGTCGTGAGAAGAAGGCACAAGGATGGATCTTGTTGTCACTGGGAGAACGTTGCGAAAGAACTGCGCCCACCCCAGTGTCTGAGGCATCCACCTCAAGAATGAACTGGAGCTTAGGGTCGGGATGACAAAGGACTGGTGTAGCGGAAAAAAGTCTCTTAAGTTTGCCAAAAGCGGCATCTGCCTCAGGGGTCCATTTGAAAATTCGGTTGATGGAGGTTAATTGAGAGAGAGGAGCGGCGATGCGGCTGTAGTCTCTAATGAATCGCCTATAGAAATTAGCAAAACCTAGAAAACGTTGTAGCTGTTTCCTATTCACTGGAACCGGCCACTCCTCCACCGCCCTGGTCTTCTCGGGGTCTGTTCTGTAACTACCACCCTCGAAAATGAATCCCAAAAAGGATACTGAAGAGACATGAAACTCACACTTCTCCCCCTTCACAAATAGCTGATTCTCATAAAGTCTCTGAAGAACCCTGCGTACATGTTTAATGTGTTCTGTCTTGTCTCGGGAATAAATGAGAATGTCATCTAAATAGACAAAGACAAAGTCACCAAGGAAATCTCACAGGACATCATTGACCAATGCCTGGAAAACAGCAGGTGCATTAGTTAAGCCAAACGGCATTACTAAATATTCAAAATGTCCGAGTGGTGTTCTGAAAGCGGTCTTCCACTCGTCCCCCTCTCTAATTCGCACCAAATGGTACGCGTTCCTGAGATCCAATTTAGAGAAAATGGTAGCGGAATGAAGCTGTTCATATATAGAATCAATTAAAGGTAAGGGATACTTATTCTTTACAGTTATACTGTTAAGAGCCCTGTAATCAATACACGGACGTAAGGTCTTATCCTTCTTAGCCACGAAAAAAAATCCAGCTCCAACAGGAGAAGTAGAAGGACGAATGATACCAGACTCAAGTGATGCTTCAATGTACTCCCTCATAGACTCCCTCTCGGGTCCCGACAGGTTGTACAACCGACTGGCAGGTAATGGGGCACCAGGAAGGAGGTCGACTGCACAATCGTAGGGACGGTGAGGAGGTAAAGAGAGGGCACGTTGCTTACTGAACACAGGGGCTAAGTCAAGATAAACAGAGGGGATTGCAGAAATATCTATTTCCTCAAGCGGTACAGTCTCGACAGGTTGACTAGAGACAGCTGAACGCAGACATAGTTTCAAACATTTGTCACTCCATCTCTCAATTCTCTCTAACCTCCAATTAATCGTAGGATTGTGTTCCCTTAACCAAGGATAACCAAGAATTAGTTGGGGAGTAGGAGACTCGAATACAAAAAAATCTATAATCTCATGGTGATTGCCAGAAATGATTAAATGAAGACCTGAAGTCTTGAGACTGATCTGGGCTAAAGTCTCCCCAGTCACACCAGCAATAGATACAGGGGAAATCTCTTGAGTAGGAAGAGATAATTCTTGGACAAGATCTAAACTAATTAAATTCTGTTCCGCACCAGAGTCCACTAAGGCTGGGACAGGAAGTCGGTTCTGGTGGATCTGAATGAGCGTAGGCAACACAAGTCGACCGGAGGAGGAGAGAGCAGAAGTACCCACCAATATCTCTCTCTTTATTGGCGGGCGTTTTCGTTTCCCCGAAACGGGCAATCAGCTATATAATGTCCAGACCTCGCACAGTAAATGCACGAATTATTATCCCTGCGTCTCTGTTTCTCTTCAGGTGACAAATGAGCTCGACCGATTTGCATGGGTTCAGGTTCTGGAGGTGTAAAAAAACGTTCAGTAGAGACCTTATGATGAGGAGGTGAAACGGAATCTCTGCTTCTCTGGGATTTGTAGTTGACAAACAAGTCCTTGTAGGCGCGGGGCTCACCTGATGACGTAGCGAACCCGGAAGTGGAGTGACGGTGGGAGTTGTAGTCCTTCTCTCTTCTCCGCTCCCGGAAACGCTCGTCAATAGCCACTGCTAGATCGATTAGCTCATCGAAATCTCCAGGTTCATCTCTAACAGCGATCTGATCCTTGATGAAATCGGAGAGAGAATTTAAGAAGGTACCTTGAAGCGAGAGGTCGTTCCATCCAGTCTGTGCCGCGAGGATTCGGAACTCCAAGGCATACTCTGCGACAGGTCGACTCCCCTGACGAAGTCCCAGGAGTCGCTTTACGGCGTTGGGTTGTTGTAGTGGTCGGTCGAAGATTCTCTTGAATTCTTTTAACAACGTATCAAAGGAGAGAAGATCGACATCATGGAATTGCAGGTAGGAGTTTGCCCAACGAAGTGCATTCCCTTTTAATTGATTTGTGAAATATGTGATCTTAGCTGCGTCATTTGAGTAAAGTTGAGGAGCGCCCTTGAATGCTAATTTACACTGCAGAAGGAATCCGCCACACGAATTGGGGTCTCCAGAGAATAGTTCGGAAGGCTTTGTAATTACCTGCAGGTTGGAGGCACCGGTCTCAGGCGTAAAGCTGGGGGTAATCTCCACGGAGGAAGGAGCAGGAACTGTAGATGGGGAAGGTGAAAATCTTTGATTTAGAGAGAAAACCATACCTCCTAACTCCCTTAGATTCTCCTGCATGGCTTCTTGTTGGGCCAGGACTCGTTGAAGCATTTCCTCGAGTTTAGTTATACGTTCCATCTGAGATAGGGAGGGAGCTTGCTCACCCCTGGTTTCGTTCTGGGTCTGTCTTGGCTGGAGCATTATCTGTCACAACAGACTGAACCCAGAGTAGTACGAAAACCAGGAATAAG
>NW_023622793.1:0-4584 GCF_014905685.2 Nematolebias whitei | reverse complement strand
ACTGTATATATAATTTACTTTATTTCAGACACGATATAAGATCCATATAGAAAACATGAAAACATAAAAATCAGAAAACACAGAATTAAAAATTTTTTCTATAAAGGCTCAAAAGCCAATGAGTCCATAAAGTAGAAAAGTATCGCACAGAGCTTAGTCCATGGTTGGTCAGTGTAGCGATGATACAGTTTTCAGATTCAGACAATCTACACATGCACATACATGAGGTTACGCAGCACCGCAGGGCAGGTTGGCACACCTGCATCTACAAACATTTTGCTTACACTGCTCCATCGAGGTACCTTTAGCAGCATCCGCATGCCATCATATATATATGATGTATATATATATCTGTCTAAAACTCAAACTCTGGTAGCAATAGTATGTACTGTATTCCTTAAAGGAATTAAGTCTTTAATTTGTAGAGGAATAAACTGTATTTTACTTCTTGCTCTGAACTGTCAGGTCAACTAAAATAATGTGGTCAGTAAAGGAAGTTTGTTGTCTTTCTGACCTGTAACATGACACGTTAAACCAAGCAGGTACACTGGTAGTCCTGCTGGTTTCCTGTCTTGATCCTCTTTAAGTACTCCTCATCCTTCCTCTCACGTGGAGAAAATGACACAGTGTACCGAACATCATGTGACATTGTTCCCTAGTAGTGAATGTTCAGACTGCTCTTCCTTCACGGCCATTTTGTTGATGCTCGATAGGACGTGCACGTCACTGGGTCTCTCTGAAACCTTGAGGGGTTTTGCTACAGAGGTGTCTCTGCTGTGCACTGGCTGTGCAGGAAGAAACCAAATCCTTGGAGAGAAATGAATTTTTAGGCACTCGGGGATGTGAGGACAGCTGAAAAGCCAATCTGACTGTCAGACCTGCCAAGGAAAACAAAACAACAAAATACAGTGTCCCGTATGCAAGACACAGGGCGAGACAGATGTTGTTGATAAAAGCTTTTATGAAATAAGATCAGCTGACCAGCATCTAATTTTCTATTTTATATGTGGACAAAGATGATAAAAACAGCCATGTAAGGTCACTGCTGCCATGAACTGAGTCACAGACTTCCATTTTACGTTGGACATTGTTTCAATAAGCAACAGCTCCAGATCAAATGAGAATCCAACTTTATAAGAGAAAAGATTGAAATCAGGCATCCAGTATGACTTGTTGGACTAAATGATAGGTAAAATAAAACAGAAACTAAAACATTTCAAAGTGAACAGCAAACTGCAGCTGGAATTAAAGAGACATGTTTTGAACTTAAGCCATCACATTCACATTGAATGATGCTCCAGTAACTATATAAAATCAGCTGTAATGTGGGTGCAGGATATCTTCTAGTGCATATCACTTAATTAACCAGTACTTGTAAAGGAGTGTAACCAGCTCATGATGATTTTTAGGTCTGAAGTGAGGTTGTGGTGGTTTATCATTATGGTGGCAGCATACCAGTGCCCTGGGTGGAGCCTACCACAGTGTAGTGTCTACTCACACCAACAAGGCCTGGTTGCTAAGACTCGGAAGCAGAACTGGCCATGCTATCCTCATGCCAATGCTACAACTATAATTGTGACGAGGCACTGAGGTGATAGCTGTGGTGGTAGCATCATGTTAGTGTGGTGAAATCTTGTAGCACGGCAGAATTATGCAATGGTAATTTTTTGGAAAACATGCCATGCTTAAACCATTGTCAGGAACACCTGCACAAAAGTATAAAAACACATAATTCCATAGCACTGATGAGGTGATTCCTCACAACCTTCTCCATTCTCATTTCACCTTTGCTATACCTTTTGTAATGAAGATGTTGAGGTTCTCCTTAGGAGTGACAAGAATAGATAAGATTAGGAGTGAGACCATCAGAGGTACAGCACATGTTGAACAACTGGGAGATAAAGTTAGAGAGGCCAGACTGAGATGGTGTGGACATGTCCAGAGGAGGGACAGTGGGTATACTGGTAGAAGGATGTTAGAAATGCAGCTGCCAGGACAAGGACAAAGAGGAGATGTATGGATGCAGTTAGAGAGGACATGGAGGTAGTTGGAGTGAGGACAGAGGATGCAGAGGACAGAGTGAGATGGAGGAGGATGACTCACTGTGGAGACCCCTGAGGAGGGAAAAGCTGAAAGAAGAGGAGGAAAAAGAAGAAGCTATATCATTCTGAATCTAGGTTGTTCCATCTGAAAGCCTCCCCAAACTCCGTCCAAACAACTTCAGAGTTCCCACTTTTTTCAACATCTCATCTTTTCTGATAGGTGTGGTCTGTATTAGCAAAAAGTGTTTGAGAGAGCTGTGATCAGGTGGGGTCAAGGGTGAGGTGCAATCATAGGAACAGTTCAGAGTATCGTCATAAGAATGAAGGGCTGATGTTGAAACCACAGAAATGGGCTTCAAAGATGCAGAAAAACACTGGAAAACCTATTTGGCATGTTCTAATTGTGTGTCAGTATGATGATTGGCTTCACGCTGAAGGAAGTTTGTAATTTACCTTTTTAAACCTTTCTAAAAGGTTGTGGAGTTGTTGAAAGTGTAGGGGCTGTCATCCAGTGTAATGGAGGTTTTAAACCAAAAACAAATTTCATTTTTGAGTATTTTAATTGTTATTGCATTTTTTACATCAACTCTTGTAAAAATACATTCGTAAAAGATTATGGCTCATGAACCAAATTTGTTCAACCAGAAATTTTCTTCACAGTCCAGAGCCAACCTTATTTTGTTGTCTGGGCCAATTAATTTTCTTTATGTCACTTCCTTCCATGGTAAACCTAAAGCATTTGCTTAATCTAAATTTTTTATTTACTTTTCTTTAGACATTTTTGTTGTGACTGTACTTGTTAGTCATCGTACATTAATGTTAAGCAGGACTGTGTAATAAATTTGAATTAAAAAAACATAACTAGATAACGTGATTGTATTTTTGACCCCAACTTGGCAGATTAATGAGACACGGACTCGAAATACAACAAGGTAAGTGTTTTATTTACAGTGCTTGGAGAGGTTTTCTGGCTGTGAGATGAAGCAGGGAAATAAGGTGAGTACTCTAACAAGGTTAAGTCAGGTCCTCTGGACAGATTCAAGGATTCAAGGTTCTTTATTTGTCATTTGCACCACATGTGGTACATGTGGTGGAACGAAATTTTGTGCACAGGGTCTCAGTTACATCCAACAAAAGTATAAAATGTAAAAGAATAAAACAGTAATAAGATCTAAGATATGAACTAAGAAAAACATTAACTAAAAATATACTAAGCACTAGTAGTACAAAAGCAACAGCAGCACGAACATGAGTCTGTGAGCAGATGAGTACGAATGAACACAGCAACATGAAACAGATCAGCAGTAACATGAAACAGATCAGCAGCAACATGAAACAGATCAGCAGCAACATGAAACAGATCAGCAGCAACATGATGTGTTTTTCACAGTGATTATCCTGGTTAGATTCATGAGTCTAACAGCCTCAGGGTAGAAGCTGTTCCTCAGTCTAGTGGTTCTACACTTAACACTCCTCAACCTCCTTCCTGAGGGGAGCGGGGCAAAACGTGTGTGTTCTGGGTGTGTGGAGTCATTCATGATGCAGGTGACCCTCTTCCTGCATCTGGAAGTGTAGATGTCTGTGATGGTGGGGAGACTGACTCCAACATCTTCTGTGCAGCCTTCACCACTCTCTGCAAAGCTTTTCTTTCTGCAGCTGTGCAGCCTCCATGCCACACGTTGATGCTGGAGCACAGGATGCTCTCCACTGCACACCTGTAGAAGGAGGTGAGGACTGAGCTTCCCAGACCAGCTCGTCTCAGCTGCCTGAGGAAGTAGATTGTTTGCAGGTCGCATTGGAGAGGGGGGAGGAACAAGGTCCTAGTAATACAGAGGGCGATGAAGGTGGGATCCGGAAAGGTGAGTAATGCTGTAGGGTGATTGGTTTGTGGTGTTCTGTGTTGGGTCCAGGCATTTTTATTGTTTGTGACCAAATGTCATGAGGAGCGAGGAGGTAGCCGAGGAGACTTGGATGAGCAGGCTTGGAGACACAGGAAAAGATCAACAGGCTAGTTATGTTTCTCAAGGTATTTGTTTTTGGCTGTCACTTAATTACCAAAGGCAATATCATGTTCTAGTGTAGGATGAACCTCTGGCAGGGATTTAAATTGTGCAGTAGAAGTAATTGGAGTCAGGGGCAGGTGTAGCTGGGTGGATGATTGTAATGATTGTCAGCTGTGGGGAAAATGGTTTTGGCAGAAAACTATGAATTCTACACTAGTGTTCAGTCTGACAACATTGCTGCCTGAAGGAAAGTGCCAAATTGGTATATACCATTTGTTTGTCTAAAAAAGTTAAATCTGGTCCTCTGGACATAAAAAAAAAAACAAAAAAACAAAGCAAAACAACAAAAAAATGTAGAAACATTTCGTCTCTCATCCAAGAGACTTCCTCAGTCTGAGGTGCTGTATTCAGCTCAGTCTCTTAAATAGCACCTTCTCAGAGTGGATCAACCAGTTTGCTGCTGACAACCAACTGGTTGATCCACCCTGAGACGGTGCTATTTAAGAGACTGAGCTGAATACAGCACCTCAGACTGAGGA